>NW_023397068.1:0-69039 GCF_011125445.2 Fundulus heteroclitus | reverse complement strand
TTGGTATCTGGTAGAAAATATGCATGGCAAAAAGCAAAACAAAGTAAACTGCATAACCTGAGTTATGTCCTGAGGCGCTATAAACTACAGGCTGTTTAGAGATGCACGAAAATTACTACAATATGAATTATTTATTCTTTAAATCTGCATGAAAATCATATGAAGGGTTCTGCACTGCAGAAAAAAAATATTGCAACTTTTAACTCTCAATGAATTAGGATTTGATTTTTTCTAACTAAAGTTAGAAA
Organism: Fundulus heteroclitus; assembly: GCF_011125445.2. Taxonomy (NCBI): domain Eukaryota; kingdom Metazoa; phylum Chordata; class Actinopteri; order Cyprinodontiformes; family Fundulidae; genus Fundulus; species Fundulus heteroclitus. Next base: position 68,791 of record NW_023397068.1, on the reverse strand, counting down.
AAGCAAAGTTTTGCAAGACTAATGAAACTCAAATTAGGTTTTTTCTAAATCACCTTTTTTGTTTTATTTTTTTTCCCCCTGAGACTGTAGCCATAATGAGGAAGAGCACAGCGAGCGTCAAATCATGACGGAGAGCAAATGACGGTAATCGGACAGGAACCAGGCACCTGCGCAACACCTTCATAACCGCAGCGCAGCACTCTCAGCCCGTGTGTGTGTGTGTGTGTGTGTGTGTGTGTGTGGTGTGTGTGTGTGTGTGTGTGTGTGGTGTGTCGGGAGCATTTCAGCACATTCCTGTGTGTGTTGGACTCTCTCAGGGGAACGGGTCAACTCCCAGAATACAGTGGGTTGGCAGGACATTTAGCAGCCATCAAGAGAGAGGCTGACTCTCCTTTCACTGGAGCCTAAAGGTGAAGCTTAATAAATGGACACACACGCACACACACACACACACACACACACACACCTTATCACCCTTCCTTGGCTGCCTGTTCAGGAAAAGGGGTTTGACCTTTATCAGATGGGAGCACTAACACGCTAATAGCCCTGTCCACACTCCAATTAGCACTGGTAAGAGAGGAGTTGAACAGAGAACAGCCTGCCACTACGGATCCGACTGAGAGATGGGAGTTGTACAGATTGCCGGCCCAGAGAGAGAGGGAAAGGGTCTGGAAAGAGATGAAAACGGCCAAAGAGAAAAAGACAAATGTGAGAGAAAAGGGGAAGTTTTACTCTTAAAATGTCAATACTGACTTTTTTCATTTGCGGAAGATTATCAGTTCATAATTAAACAAATTAAAAACTCTTCAAGAGACAGAAAAGGATTACATTTAGGTAGTATAAACTTTCTTTACTTATTGGGGGGAAAAAGTTAAACTTGTGAAGCAACTTTAGGATTATAGGATGTTCAGTTTAACCCTGCGCTGCCCAAACATTTATTACCTTGGACCAAAATTAGCAAGTTCAAAGCATCTTTTTTTCCAAATTAAAAACACAAGTTCTCTCCTTTTATCTGCTCATCAATAAATTAAACATTATTTGACCCAGTTTGTTGTTCTTTGTGTAATGTGTCACTGTGCTCATCTGTGTTGTTGGGCGGCTTTGAGACGACGGAGCTAATCGTACAGTATGCCGGTCCCTCGGCTTTTCCAACAAGTCCGCTTTTATTTGCTCTCAAGTTTGTTTGTTTCGGCTCTAAATAACGTCTCTGGACTTTTCTATTGTTTTGGACTTTAATTAGATTCTGGCCAGGACTTTGGAGCCGCTTTTTATTTGTGTGCCTTAACCTCCAGCCTTTGTTCACTCTCCATACATTCTTATTACAGTGCCTTTGTTTATTTGACCTATAGCTATCCAGAGTTTCTGGGTATTTCCTCACTTCAATAAGACGCGGCGTCGCGCAGACGGCTCACCTGTCCATTTTGATAGAGGTGTGTATATCTAGATTAAATTTGATTTCCAAACGTGTGCCTGTGTGTGTGTGTGCATTGGGGACTCCAGTGTGTGTAGTGGAACCTGAGCTGTAGGTTGAGCCCCTTCTCTCTGAGCAGATTGGACTGAGAGCTGATGTGATATGAGACATACAGAGTTATTGAACCCTGGCTGATTGGATGGTAACTGGGAATGATTGCGCTTTTCTTTTTCAGTTTATCCCGTCCCCTCCGTAGGTTTCACATGGAACGACACTATCAAGTCAAGCATGTTGATGGTTTCAGACTTCTATAGAGGTAACAGCAGGATGAGGCACAGTTGGTGTGTTTACGTGACAACAAACCACCTGTTAAAATCAAACGCTATTCAATAATTAAACTTTTTACTGGCAGTATTTAAAACAATGTGTTTAATCCTGGCAAACTGAAAGGACTTATAAAGTCAGCCCACTAGTAACACAAACCAAAGTATATTATATGGTTGTGTTGGGATTCAGCCGTGGATGATAAGTAAAGAGCCAGAGCGGTAAAAACTCTAAATGTTGGAATACACAGTATACTATCTTACCTGTAATGGGTAACACTCATATTGGTAAATATTCTGGCTAGTTCTGAGCTCCTGCAGTGAAGGACCTGAAGGAATTACAATTTCCCCAGAAGAAACAGAGTCCTTAATCCTGCTTGCATTGTGAATTAATTACTCAAACACAAACCAACTGCTTTTAATTAGTTTTAAAAGGTAATTTGACCTCATTCCGAATTCCTCAAATCAAACCATGGTTCTTAAACAGAGAAACATCCCTGAACAGTGAAATCACTGCAGGGTTTCCCTCAGAAAAGTGCCGACGCCTGGTGGTAGGTGTCACCAGGGCGACCCAACGTAGTTTTTGTTAAAAATATATAAAAGTAAAGCCTGGCAGCCCCAGGGACCATAATACCAGTGGAGGAAACCCTGCACTGCATCACTCGTTGGCTTTAGTCTCATAATCTGAAAGGTCATGAGTCCAACATTTATTTGCTATAGTCTTCAGTTTTAAATCATCTGCTCCCCTTTTTCTGTAGTCTACTAGTTTTCAGATGGCTACAAATTTAAACTCCGCCCAGCCAGTAGCTGGCACGCTCGCGGTTGCCAGGTCTGCAGCATTAGCAAACATTTAACTTAAAAGCGTCCTCCTCCGCGTGGCTTCTGAGCTTCTTTGTTTTCTTAAGTCGGCACCAACGCTCAAGAGCTTGACCGATGTTCTCCTCCATTTTGCTTCTTTTTTGTCTCAGCACTATCATGGAGCTACTACAATCTGGCAACAACTGAGCTACATCTCACTTGACTTCAACCTACCCAACTATTCCTATTGGTGCAGAGTCCTTTTGTGTTGACGTTGGCATCATGACCAGAAATAAATAATATACATTTTGGACCAGTCAAAATTTATAAAACAATATAAATGAATGCTTTTTTTTCTACACCAATCTAGATATTCTGTGAATGTATTATTTCTGAAATCGTTGTGATATAATCTTTTCATTTTACTAACTAGTTTGGTTGAAGGTTACCAGCTTAGTCAAAGAGTTTGTTGTCTTAAGCAAATTAAGTAGAAGTTGAATATTTTTGAGAGAAATGTTTGTGTGTTGGAAATATTTGTATTTATGCTGTGTATGTGTGCAGTATTTGCCGTTTGACAATACCAGTGTGCAAATCAATTATTTCTTGATAATCAGGTGGTGCCCTGACTTGAAAAATACTAACTTTGTTAATAATTGGCTTTGGCATTTAGTTATTCATAGCCAAACTAAACCTTTTTTCAGCAACAGCTGAAATCTGCTCTTTACAGAGTCACAATCTGACTAAATGTCATTAATGTGTGAAGCTTTTCATACAGCCCGAATAAAAATGTTGATTAAATGTCCATTTTTGGTTGGATACAAAGTTGTAATAGGCAAAATACAGGTGTATTTCCAAACTTTAGTCAAACTGTTCAATCTAAAGTTTGTCCATTTGTCCAACATCCCTCTATTGGTCCCTTTGTGTATCAATGAATACATTGGTTTTTTGTCCATGTATCCATTCATCCATGTCACTTTTTCTATCCCATCCATCCTTCCCTCCATTATAAAAAACTCAAACAAAACTAGAAATATCCAACAGAAATACAAATTTTTTTAGTTATACAGGTAAGTGGGATAAAAGCAGAGACTTCACAAAGAATCCCCTCTACCTAAGAATAAACAAACAATTGAAGGTTTGGTTTGTGCCATCTGGAAGTGGTTCAATATTTAGCATACCACCCCCCCCCCCCCCCCCCCCCCCCCCCCCCCCCCACCCCCCACCCCCCATGTCCCCTAGCCCAAACCGCAATGCGCTGGATGCTTATCTAAACAGAGCACAACCACCAACTACGGAGGTGGTAATGAAAAAGATTCAGTCGTTAATGTTCCAAATGCCATTATTCACTCATCCGTAGACACCTCTCCGTATTTTACTACTTTCGATCATTTTAATGTGCACACCCACGATTCAGCGGTGCAGGTGGGTGGATTTCAATGAGCATAGACCGAATCTGACAAAGAAGCCTCACAAAGAATACAAAGATTATAAGCAGAACCAACAGAATAGAAGAAGAGAGCAGATGTATGAAAAATGTATAATTCTTCTCCCGCTTGCTCTTTGTGGGGTTTCGAACTCCCGTTTAGGTTCAGGAAATGACCCAGGCTGTGATAAATGTGGCAGACACACAGAGCAGAAATAAAAGAGTAGGCAACCAGAGGTAAAAAGGAGAAAACAGCAGGAGATGAGAGGATGATAATACCAAATCACAGGAGGAGGCAAATCAGGTACAAGACCTGAGAAGGAGCAGCATAACAATGTGTTGGAGTTAACATGACAAAGACAGCTGCGGCTGCACATTTAAACCTACTGATGATACCGCATTTGTCGACCCATTACAGAGCCGACGTAGGGCTCCAGCTCTGTTCTGTGATTTTGTCTAAGGCCCCCTCCCTCCCTCCCTCTCTGTAGCCTCCAGTAGAAAACATATCAAAGTGAGAAGTAAAAGAAACAAAGAGTGCTCATTTTATCAGCAGGAGTAGACAGAGTCGCTCTCTCAGAGTGAGGAGTGGGACTTACATCGCTGGAGGAGAGGATAGATGGGCCATAAAAGGCCTTCAGAGAAACAATAAGTCATGTATACGATTGACTCATTATTAATGTTGCCTGTCGTGAATTCACCCAGAACAGGAGACAATGTGCACAAACTCCACTGGAAAAGTACAACTGTGTTGTGACACATGAAAGAAATAACCTGTAACATGAATAAATACTGAGACTACATTTATTGCTTCATATATTTTAGTAATAACAGCCTGGATGCAAGCTGATCACAAAAAAAAATCTAGTTTGCATTATTTAGGTTTGTAAGCTCATAAAAACAGGCCTAAAAGAAGGAAAAGTCTGCAGCTTCTCCTTTGTTCGGGTTTCAATCTGTGATGATTATCGGCTGAAAGTGATCCTGTAATCCACTGAATTTAACCGAAGAAAGGTTGAAAAAAGCTATCATAAATGTTGGGTCTGATGGGAAAAGTTGCTAAAGAGTTCAAATTAAACTGTCGCATTCACACAAGTTATCCAGTAAATGACAGCAAATGTAAAACATCTGTTAGATTGTTCTACTCTTAACACAAACTGGTGTAATTTAACGTAACTTGTGTACAGATTTTGACTAGACCTTTTCTGTTTCTGACATCCATCCAAGTCAAGTCAATCTTTGTAAATAGGTTATGGTTCTGAAAACTTGAACAGTCACTCCTCTACAGTTACAAATAAAAACTGACACAAAGGTAACAGGAACAGATCCTATAGCTGCCATAGAGTTGGACCAGATGCATTGAAATAGGGTTTATTCCTATTAAATGCATGGATAAGGTGAGAAAGACAATAAAAAAAGCTATTTAAAGAACAAATCTTGGACTAGTCTGTTAAAACTCTAAGAATGAAGTAATTTAAAATGGGTAGGGGCGTTTACTAGGAAAATCTCTAACTATGACACTATTACTCAATACTATGATGATACCAATAATTATCCCACCTGATTCTTTCATTCCTCTCGATCATTGAAACTTCCTCAACATTTTCTGTAAGCTTTAGCATTTCCGACACTAAATTATACTCATATGTGCAGTGGGGGGAAGTTAGAGACCATCCAAATGGCCAATGGTACTGGTGACACCAAGAGTGTGAATGAATGGCACTTGAAATGTGATATACAACTATATATTGCATCCAAAGATATTTTGATTCCAATTTTGCAGACACTGATGCTACAAAGACTAATTGATATATTGTGCAGCTTTATGAGTGTGTATAGAGTTAATAAAATGATTTAAAAAAACTATAGCCAATCAAAGTTAATATCCAACATCTTCCGGTTCACAAAAAAAAAAAAAAAAAAAATTCCAATAACAAGAATTATCAAACGTAGACTACTGGGTGATTTTAACTATTAAACACATATCTAAAATTAAACTCTACACATAGGATTGTTTGGGGGCATGAACATTTTATTAAATGCCTTATTGGAACATTCAAGAAAGAAAAAGTTGTATTTTATTGGAGACGAGGTGGTGGACGGGTGAGTTTCCTCTGAAGTGTCTGGTTTCTTGTTTTTACATCCTGGGTAGTGTAATTATGCAATTACTTCAATCACACAAGAATCTCAATCAGTGGCTTAACTGTGCAGCACTTTGTGTGCTTTAAGGCTGCAGCTGATACCTGCTAATGAGGAGTCAGGTGATTTTAATGTGATTACGGTTGGGAAACTTTAGGCACTTTGGCAAACTGATTCAAGTAGGATTCGGAAGGTTATTAAATGCAATTATAAATTAATATATGATGTAACATTAACGCCCCACCCCTTCTTCCATACATACAGATCTTTCATTTAAACTTTTTAAAACTATATCCTTGTCTGTTACCCATGAATCTCCTTTGCTGTTGTCGTTTGGAAAATTCAGCTGTTAAAACAGCTGAATGCTAGCTGCTAGCTAGCATTTAAACAGCTGAATGCTAGCTGCTGCTAGCTAGCATTAAAACAGCTGAATGCTAGCTGCTAGCTAGCATTAAAACAGCTGAATGCTAGCTGCTAGCTAGCATTAAAACAGCTGAATGTTAGCTGCTAGCTAGCATTAAAACAGCTGAATGCTAGCTGCTAGCATGTTAGCACATCAGAAAATGTACAGTTACAAGCAGAAATAAAGCCGGAACGTGTGCTTGGACATCAAGAGAAAAACAGAAATTAGAAGCTATACTCTGGTGTCTACAATGGTTTAGCTTGTATCATGTGGTGTAGATCAGTTTGTGATCAGAGGATCGTTAGTGATTTATGTGTGTGTGTGCATGTGTGCTGGTTGGTGGCACTGTGGGTATTGCCTGATGGGCCCGACCAATTTCAAAAGCATTCCACGATCCAAGGCTAGAGCCAGAATAATGCAGAAAAGTTGCAGTTTTTTTCATAACAAACCATGTAAGTTGAGTAATGCTGTTGCATGCACATATTAGCTATATGATGAAGTTTGCATGTGTCACATCGCATCCCCTGCTAGTTCGTTCATGCAACGAATAAACCCAGTCTTCTTTAATTTGTGTGCAGAACTTGTGCTCATTGTGGCTTCCAACCCATTAAAATAGATTTGTATTGCCACAATAGAGGGAGCCGAGCCACGGTGTAGACATTTCATGATCAGTGTGGTCATTTGGAGCTTAATGATCTGCCTCTGTTGATGTTAGGTCAGTGTGGCAACTCAAGACTTTGGCAGCTAAAACTTTAGATTTTGTTAGTATAGATTTTAAAGAACTTAAGTCGGTCCCCTGATGCTAGTGATTATGTGGTTCTTAAACCACATAAAGGACAGTGACGGTTCTACACCACATTTACCAGCTGGGCCAGGGTGGGGCGAATGTTTTTTCACGGGGGCACAGAACAGAAGATTGAGAAAAAAATCAACAGGTCAACATTTCATTGTTTAATATATCAAGGGAGCCAAAGAGCCAATTGTGACTCTGGAACTGCAGGTTTCAGATCCCTGATCTGAGTCAGGGGTGATTTTAGATGGGGGGCCAACAAGGGCCAGTGCCCCTGTAGAACTGGTCCTGACCCCTGTTATGGCCCCTGTACTAAAGACATGATTTTAAATAAACTTCTTACGCTGATTTATGCTGACAAAGATATAACTGATTGGACCAATTGTATTTTTACCTTTACAGTTTTAGTCTAACAATTATTTAAATTAGGCTGTTTCATGTTAATTATAGCTCAGTCAATCCAAAAAAGAAGGCCAAAAGACCAGTTAGGTTTCAACCTGAGGTGTTCAAACCTTAGGATATTGTTTTAAATTATATTTAAATGTAAAATATTCTGTCTTAGCCTGTCTGCTGTGGTCCCGGGCCTTAATAAGGTGGTTTCCTGTTGAGGTAAATTGCTTAGTTTAAGCCAGTTTCGTTGAAGTGACACCTTGAGAAAAATTACTCCGATTCAAGACAACCCATCTGCTGTAATGGATTTTTATATCAGAATAAGTCACACCTCACTACTGTGCAATAAACTATCCTTGCAAATGTTTGATGAACACATTAGAATCCATAATAAAAGATATCAGAAATTGTAAAAAGCAAGACAACATAATTCCGAAACATAAATAGATGATGAAAGAAGAGTGTAAAGATCATGGAGCTTAACATTTTCCCCAATTAAACTTTAACACTTAATAAAGAAGCCATTACCATGCCAGGCCATAAAAGCACCTTATCATTAATTACAGCTTTAATCCTCATGTGTCCAATTAAAACACAGAGCTACAATGTCAGCTATAAATACACCGACCGTTGGTTTGAGTGCACAATCCGCCGAGATATGATAGAGATGCAGGAGTTTCCAGCAGCATCACTGTTGGCACCTTCCTGGAAGCTGAGTCACTTCACCATGGTGACTGACACGCCGATGCCCCGAAACGGAAAGTCATCTTAATGGAGGCATTGTGAGGTAATTTGATGGTAATTGGTGTTTAATGGTTTGTGCTGTAATCCAGTTGAAGCTCGTCCCTGCGAAGAATCTCAGACCCATAGTTTTATAGTCGGATAAGAGTTTCATTGACTTTTATCGGTTTTAAAATACTTTCCAGTCACCAGGATAGGTCTGAGTTACCACAAACGTCTCTTAGGATTTTGCCTAATTGAATATCAGATGACTGCATGTTCTGTAGCAGACTCTTGGGGCTGACATTATAATTACCTTTCAAGAGCTCCTTTATCCAAACAAATTCAGCTCTTCTTTTCAACTCACCGTCCTCATTCTTATCATAACAATGTTGATAACTTATCTAGTCAGCCTGACTTGTAATCATCTGCTCTTACAACTCATTTCAGTTAGGATTTTCCCAGCTTCTCCCTGGCTCTCTCTGTTTATAGGCCAGTAGACACATGTGCAGGCTCCCCAAAGGCTTCAGAGGCTATTAAGAATTCATCAGCAGCAAGATGGTGCTTTTTTAATCAAGTCTGTGTGATCTTACTGAAGCATTAAGCCTCACTGAAGGAAGGAGAGAGATTTGAAAGCCCAAGATTAGAAGAGTGACTTCAGCTAAGACATTTTGATGGTTGTTTTGAGCAACCTTTTTGGTTTGTTTCTATGTCAACATTACAGGTAGAAAATCATTCAGTTCTGTGCACCAAGCTTTGAACATAACTGAAGTATTATTGATAATTTACGCTGACAGGAAACTTCAAGCTTCCCGGAAGTATACGTATGAATGATTTGACAATTTCATTTCTGTTATTCACTACTAAAAATTGGAAAAACAAGAGAACATATTCTACAAAGATAGAGAATTTCTACTTCATATGAACATGACAGTGAGAAAATGACCACCTGTCTTCATTAAAGGGTTGAACTATTTGGACATGTCCATCATTCACTTACTTGTGTGTTATCTTTACCAGACATTTGTGGTTGTATCTCAGTGAAAACTGAATAAAATAAAGATTTAGTAATAAATAGGGTCTCATCTTTCCATTCAGGGTTGTTTCTCTGCACCGTCTTCTTCGGAGATGGTTTACCAAGCCTGCAAATCTGCCTCACTGATTACTTGGACGTAACCGGTTGAGTGAGTGCAGTAATGAGGGAGCTGCTCTGGTCTGTTGTGGTGAAAAAACCTAAAAAGCAAAGCTCTCTTTTTAGGGGCCCTTCTATACTCTGACCCTCACCTTATTATCATGTAATATGGATCATGACAGAAAGAACAAGATCCTGGATGGAAGCGACTGAAGCTGTCTTCCTACAGGGGTGGGAGGGTGGCCTGGCTCAGCCACATCATCCATGTGCGTTGCCATCACATAATGACGTTGGAGTTAAAGGCTGTGTGAAATCGGCACAGAAGCCAGAAGCTCCTTTCCTACCAACGATAGTGTTCTTACTGTTGATCCCATTAAAGGTGAAGGACCAGGAGTTTTTATTTAGGGTATTCGGATGAAGCCATACTGCACATGTGCCACGGCTTCCTCATACTTACAGGTTCCATTTTTTCTGCCTACATGCCAAAGATAGCCAACATGTTTTGAAAACAATACACTCTTGAACCTGTTTTCAAATTGTTCCGTGTTCAGAGAATACGTGTGGCACTGTGGTGTAGACTAACAATGTAAGTCGCTAGAAAACTTTTCCATCTTTAACCAAAAAAGTTTTTGTGTTCACAGCAAGTAAGAGTTGTCCATCTAGAAAAGTGTGATTACAAGACATATTGTCCAACAGAGGTATAAATATTTTCCATCGCACAAATAAGAAATTACCTTAATTAAAAGAGCGATTTTTTTCTATAGTTTTCAGTGTGAAATTACACTACGGCAAAAAGAAGGAGTGGGAAAATCAACTATGTAAAACAAAACAAAAAACAATTAGCCCTGGAGATCAAGATAATATGCACAAAAAGTATTTGGTCACAATATGGAAAAACTATAACCACAGCAAAGTTTGCTTGGTGCTTTCACCATGTGAACGCCACACCCAAATAAAATTTAATGCAAACTCAATTTACCTCAGCTGCATCCTTTTACATCATTTGCTTTTCAATCAGGATTCATGTGGATAAAACGGTCAACTCTATGAAGCTGTATGGACTCCATGTCCCTGTTAGTCATCAGATTTTTATATTATATATATATATATATATATATATATATATATATATATATATATATATATATATATATATATATATATATATATATATATATATATATATATACACACACGACATGAGGTAAGAGAACTTGGGTCTATTTATGCACCTTATAAAAGCTTAGCAGTAAGGCAACTTTCATTAATATCCTTGGTAATTTAAAGGCTACACCCATGACACCAAAACAGATTGCATCTTAGACCTTTTCATCAATGAACAGCCACGACTGAACTATAGCCAACACATAAAGGCTGTAAATAATGTACTTTAAATAACGGCCATGGTTTTGCGCAAATACAATCTCTTTCCTTCAGTGGTCCTGGGTCCCTAAACACTTTTCATATGTCCACATGCTTTTATCCCTGTAATTTATTAGCCTGAAACAGCAGCAAGATGAATGGGTCCCATATGTTGTTCACTGAGTAGATGAATAACATTCTGTGACCTTGTCCACATAAAGAATGTATGTTCAAGTTAAGACATTCTATTAAACTTTTCACTGAACAAAACAACACTGGAGTACAACAAAGAACCTTTACCTCAATACACTAGTGATGAGCCCCTCTTTACGCTGCCCGTGGTTGACCAAAACAAGCGCTACACAGATATTAACTTTCATAAACTAAGCCGGTTTTGCATAACTACATAAAGCATGAAGTAGAATTCAATGTGATTAAATATTGAGTGCTACACATAAAACGCACCCAATTTTTAAAGACTGCATATGTCTGATGGCTCATCTATATTTTTTTAAGAATCCTCACCAGAAATGGTCATTGTGGCAACAGACTACTATGGCTCAGGTCCAATGAGCCACCACAAGGGGGGCATTGTGGTCCGGAAAAAGTTAATCACCTCCTCCAGTATTTATTTTAAATAATTTAACTATTAGGAAATATTCAAATACAGTAATTCTATTTTAAAAAACAAAGAATAATTATGATTTAAACATCCCTGTATTTCACACAACAAGCTTGAACTAAACACCGCTCTCTCTGAACTCCTAATGGTGATCTATTTGGGAGTTAACTATGTTTATTCACAGAAAGTGAATGAAAAGTGTGTAAAAAATAGGGCTGGACAATTGCATTTGCAATAAAATTGCAATTAAATTAACGGAATTTCCAAATCGCAGAGGTCTGCAATTTCTGGCAATGTAACAGTTAATGGATAAGAAACCTCCTTTAGTTGTCGGTAAAGTGGGTTTGCCTCCTCGTGGAAGGGAAGAGAGTTGCAGCAGTGAGATAATCTAATTTTATTAGTTTTAGAGTTTATATAATCATACTTTTTCACCAGAAGCTTTCAGGAATCTCAACACAGCATTAAGTAGCAGTCAAACAGTTTAATACATAGACGTATTTGTTGGTTGCACTTTATGTTTAACAAGGATCGATGTCTAACTCAATTAAAAGCTATTCTCTTGAATATAATATTCTGATTAATAAAAACAGTACACACATCTTTATCTACAGGCCATTTTTCTAGCTTGTGGTTAATGCAGAGAAAAGTCAAAATTAAATCGCAATTATGGTTGAAATATATCGCAGTTTTGATTTTTGCCAAAATTGTACAGTCCTAAAGCAAAACAACCTCCTAATATTTTGTGTAGAATCAATCTAAATCAATGTATGCTCAGGTTGTGAATACAGTTCAGTTTAGATAATTTAGGTAAAACATGGTTTTAACTTGTGTGAACTTAACATAAACCATGTTGTTTTAAGGGTGAAATTGTACAACACTAGGCTCATCAATTACTGTGCATAAATCAGACTTTAAGGCACGGTAATGCCGTGAACCAAAGAGCATGAAATGACACAAAAATGTGTCCCATTGAGTTTTAAAATGTCTCTTTAAACACACCCAGGATCCGTAAATCCAGCTCATTTTAACATAAGTCGATCATACCAAGGCTGGAACTACCTTCCTAAGAGGCTCAGAGCTGTAACATCAGGTGGTTGATTTGAAGCCTCTTGTCTGCTTATCTTGGCCCTTAAAGTTTTTTTTTTTTTTACTGGCAGAACCTGTGAAGCTCTGCTGATGTTTCTTACACCAGGACGTTAAGTAACAAACCTTTTAAGTATTCTAAACGGTAGATGTTCAGACTATCTGGAAGTTTAGCTAATCTTGCACTAGCAACTTGCTACTTTTGCATTATTGACAAGATGTTCACTAAACCATGTTGTTAAATTTCTATTTTCAAAGAAGCTGCTGTCCTCATGCAGGACAAAGTCTGTAAAAAAAAATAATCAGGTATGTCTTGCATGTCAAATTAAAAACCAAAGGACTCAAAAGTTCCCAACACAGGGAGCACATTCAATTATCACATAATCTCAGGTTTGACACATCTAGACAAATCCAACAACAGTCATATTAGGAAAACATGTTTCAGTGGACAAGGACATCAGATTTTCTTTCTTTGATACACACCTGGCTCATTTTGGTTGCTTATGGTTGAGAATATATCTCAGATATGCTACCCCAACCAGCCTGCAACAAGAATATCATGTAAGACAGCCAAAAGGTGTTCACTATTTTTTATCTGTAAGCGCCTTTAATGGACTACATCACAAGAGATGTTCACTCTATTCTGCTACATTTAGTAATTCTACCAGGTTTTTAACCTTCTTTGCAGGTTCTAATCACTTTAAACCATGAACCAGTATGAAAACATTTGGACTCAAAACTTGCTTTTAATCACATCAGCTGGATGCTTTCCACCGATTGATTACGTTCTAACAAAAACCTAATGACAGGAGGAATGTTCACTTAGTTTTGCTAACCAGTTGTGGTGAAAATGTTAAGGCCAGCTTATATATAGCAGCATGATATTTCAAATAAACATCCATATTTTTACAGCAGTTATGCGTAGTCAGTACTAATTATGCCAACTAGGATAAAAAAAAAACAGCATGCCATCTAAACTTAGCTATAACCAACCCACATTTGATCAATAATTGGGTTTTAAGACTCATCTTTGAAGACTTATATCAGAAGGTATTAATCATACAGCAAAGAGCATACATTTTAAGGGGTATTGATCATATCCAAGTCATGAGATCAAAAGACTCCAGCTGACTTCAGTACTTCTCAGCAGATTCTCAGCAAACTGATTAAAAGTGTCCCTGAACTTTGTTGAAATCGGAGCAATTCAGATTAGAGTTCTAGAAACTTTCTGGGTTAAATCAGAATCATTCCCAAAATAGTATAACTGTGGCCAGGCTATATAAAAATAAAAAAGTGACTAAATTTGTCAGTTTTTTTTTTTAAATCATTTTTTAAATCATGCACACTGCATAGCTCTTCCTAATGCATATTAAAGTTTATTAGATGGGTGTTTAAAAGATAGTCGTAGATAGTACAATCACATCCATGTTTTTACAGAAATTTTGTGTAATTGCTGCAATTGCACACAATATTTGCAGTTTTTGAGCAGCAGGACAATAGAAAAACTTAAAATGAGGCAGTATCCTCAACTATCATTGAGGAATAGCATGGCTGTCACAAATTAAAGGACTGTTAAAGTCCATTCAACTGGCAAAATATCTTGATGACAAGCAGAGTTTGGATGCATAAACGCTAAAGTTTTACAGCCAACAAAATACTGCATCCAAGCAGTGTTTAGTGATTATATTTCAGACAGTGAAAGTGTAATGATGACTGTGACTTGTGCAGCTCTAATAAGCAGCATCTTTTCTGAACCGCCACCCTCGTTTCAGCTCTCCACCTCGTCTCTTAAACTGTCCACAGACCGAGTCTTGTCAACTGTTGTAGAGCTCTTGTTAATGCGGAATGAGGTTGCCTGAGAAGCACTTTAGAGCACCGCAGAAACGTTCCTAACTTTTATCTTCAACAACAGAAACAGCGTGCTAAAACAAAGAGAACAAGGAGCTGTTTGAGCTCATGCATAAAGCAGACGCAGGAAGAGGGGAACATGGTGTTTATTTTAATGACGAGCTCTTGTCTTCACAGTTTTCAAATCCAGCTTGTTCTTGTGGATGCATTTCATCTGCACCTCCGGCCTAAAATACTTATAATATAGGTGGAACACTTTTAAGTTAAACTGCAATACTTTTTTTTAGGGTATTGTTTCAAAGATCTGTGCATTAATACAAGATTTCATCTGTTCGCACGTAGAGCTCTTCAGAAGGGAGATGAATTATCCTAACCCATTTTTTTTTTAAACATCAGCACCGCACACAGCACACAAAATGGAAAACAGCAAAAACAAATCTAGAATGTAAAGATAACCGCCTGAATATTTGAAACAACTCTGTTCAATGCTGGAGAATTTGACCCAGCAAGGTTTTGTAACTTTGCTTCCTCATCTTTATTCAGGCACATCAGCTCACCAGCATGTTCTCACAATGAAATGAAATATCCCCATGTTGGATCAAATTCAGGGGAAGCTTTAATATGCAGCATCTGTAAAGCCGACTTATCTGTACTTCCATTTTCTTTTTTCATGCAGTCCTTGGGTTACAATAAGTTGTGAATAGTTTGGACCTATTTGGCATGTTTTTCTCTTTAAAACATAAACTTCATATATAACACATAAAATCAAGTGTTGCTTTGCAGCTTTCATGGCTGCTGACATGCTCAAAATGCCTAAATTGTTTAGCTTTTTGTTTCAATACTTTAAATTGACGTTAAAAGAAAAATCTTTCAGGCCCTAAAATGATTAATATCTAACAACTTCACAACATCCACAGATCTCTGTGTGTCATTAACTAAAAAAAAACATAAACAAAGGGCATAAAGAAAAGTTTGTTTCTTTCATAGGATCTGGGAGAGAGAGAGAGAGCAACCAGATGCTAATCTGACACAATTTTAACACAACAGCTGAAGAGTAAGACATTAGCCTTGGCAGTTTGCTGCTCTGAAGGACAATGGTGTATGAAAACACAATACCAAGAAGTATAAACCTCTGCCACAACTTTTGAGAAGTAACTATACAGCTAAACAAGCTTTTATCAGCTGGACAAGAGATTACTGTAACACTCTCCATGTCGTTTTCGCTCAGGAGTCCCTCAACAGGCTCCAATCGGTCCAAAATGTGGCTGTAAATCTTTTAAAGCTATAGCTAGTAATCCTGTCTAGAAACACTTTTTGTTATACTGGGTGAAGTGATCCTTTCATCCTGACAATAGTCAATACATTATATATGCAGAAAAATGAGGTTAAAAAAATCTCTATGTGGGATCTGCAGGCCTGTAAAACCTCTGACCAATCCCTGCAGTTTGCAACGAAGAGCAGGGATTGCTCAGAGTCTTGGTCCTGCTCTCACCCCTTCTTTCTCTCAACTTCCAGGTGTATCACCTTATCTATTGGTTGTCCCACATACCAATCATTCTTGCACGCATATGTAATGGTAGTGTCCGTGCTCGTTCCTTGTTAGTTTCCGCTTACTGGCTCCACATGTGCAATTCTAGTGTTTATGTATCTGGTTAGCTTAGCCGTTAGCTTAGCGGCTAACTTCGGTGTTAGCCGTCCATTGTAGCTCCGCTGCTCTCACCGTAGACTTTGAACATGGCTGAGAGTCGCAAGAAGTGAACCGCGTACATGTTTATGAGAAGAAGAGGAAGACCTCAGTAGAAAGAAATAAGACTAGAATTTGGGATTTATTTTTTTCACGTGATTGCCCTGAAGAGCGATGGTCTTGCGCATTTATTCAAAATGGACTTGGGGATGCTTCAGGAAAAAATAAAATAAAAAAACTGCCGACTTTACCTTTAACTGACACCTCCAGACAGAATGAAAATACGTGGACTGTCTTACCTTGAACTACAGACCGTTTCCAAAAAATATATAATATCATGGAAAAGTTGTTTCATTTCCATAATTCCATTCAAAAAAGTCAAACTTTCATAGATTATAGATTCAGGGACCACAATTGAAACGATTTCAAGTCTTTATTTGTTTATTTTTACATAATTTGGGCTTCCAGCTCATAAAGAAGATGCACCAGCAAAAGAGATGACCGTGGGCTCCAGCGGATTATCAAACAGAGATGATTCAAGAATCCGGCAGAGATCCTGAAGGAGTAGAATGAGGCGGGAGTCACAGCTTCAAAATCCACCACATTCAGACGCATCTGGGGGATGGGCTACAACTGTCAGGTTCTTCGGGTCAAGCCACTTCTAAACCTGAGCCAATGTAGGGAGCATCTCAGCTGGGCCAAGGAGAAGAAGGACTGGACTGTGGGCCAGTGGTCCAAGGTCCTCTTTTCTGATGAAAGTAAAGTGTGCCTTTCATTCAGGAATCAAGGTCCAAGGGTTTGGAGGAAGACGGTTGAGGAACAGAAGTTGCTGGAGGTCCAGTGTAAAATATCCACAGTCAGGCATTATTTGGGATACAATGTCCAGTGCAGCTGTTGGTAAACTCTGGTTTCTTAAACTTAAGGTCACCACAACAGTCTACCAGAATATTTTAAAGGACTTCATGGTTTCTTCTGCTGAGGATTTGTATGGAGATGCCGATTTCATCCCCCCCATACTGCCAGAAGCACCAAAACCTGGTTTGATGCCAATGCCATCACAGTGTTTGACTGGCCAGCCAACTCGCCGGACCTAAACCCCATTGAGAATCTAGGGGGTATTCTAAAGAGGAAAATAAGGGGACGCAGACCCGACAACAAAGAGCTGACGGCACGCATCAAGGAAATCTGGGCTTCCATAACTTCCAGGCAATGCCACAGGCTGATGGCCTAAATGCCACGTCGCATCAAGGCAGTGATTAAGGCAAAGGGATTCCCTACCAATTATTCAAGATTAACGTATCGTTTTGAAAGTACCACATTTTGATTGATTTGATGTGATCCTAATTTTTTTTTCCAGCAAAAATTGAGAAGTAAATGGTGATTTCTTCAAGGTAGTCTAATTTTGTGGATTACTGTTTTTGTGGGTTTTATGAGCTGAAGGCCCAAATTATGTAAAAATAAATAAAAACATGAAATCATTTCAATTGTGGGCCCTGAATCTATATTCTATGAAAGTTAGAGTTTTTGAATGGAATTATGGAAATGAAACAACTTTTCCATGATACTATATTTTATTGCAAAGGGTCTATATAAGTCAGAACTCTTCTCAAGTTAAAAGCTGAAAAAGTACATCACACATTGACTTCATGGATAAATGTAGGCAAAGGCTTTTTTGTACTGCGGCAAGCTGCCTTTCTCAATAACCGACCCAGTTTCTGTTTCTCTCCGAGTCTGTTTAATAAAAGCAGGAGGGTCTGGTGTGAGCAGCACTTCACTGATGCATTTCCACAAAGCAAGTAGTTGTTGGGTGCTGTTGACAGGTTCACGTTATTGTATGCTGAAATTTTAAAATGTTAAATTACTCAAGAAATGCGTTTCTTTTCATCTTTAAAAGATGACTGACTTTAAGCACAGCTTACAGATGAGACGTATCAGTTTCCACTTCATTATTCATCTTCACTGTAACACATCAGTGCAGAGAAGCAGGGAAGCTGACAGTATTTACCAGAACCTCAAGTGAAGAGACCTCCACATTAATTAAGAAACTTAATGACTCAAACAGAGAAGCCATCAAAAGTAAACTTGCATCATCCAAAATATTAGGGATCGTCGGTGTGTGGCTAAAAGCCACCCATAAAGACTGGATTCCTGCAGTTCATTTAAAAGCCTGTTCAAGTCGAGGTTAAATATTTAGGGAGAAAGAACTCAAAATTAATATTTCAAGTCCGGAAAGCCCATTTTTACTCAGTTTGATGCAACGCTTGAAAAGGAATGATTGATATTGTCAGCAGGGGATGTACAATAAATCAAACCAGACAAGATGTTTGCAAAAACGATGCATTAAAAGGCCTCCATGTGCAACATGACGGTGTTGGGGTAAGCTTGCATTTCCCTGGGTTTCATGCTTCATATTTTATGTTTTGTAGCAACCACCTTATAAGCCCTCCCATGGGATCTTGAAATATCCCTGAAAGGTAATTTGTCATGGAGACCTGAGGTCCATGACCATCTTTTTCTTTTTTCTTTTTTAGATCTTGCAGTCAAGTTACTTATTTAGTCCAAGTAATTTCACTGAAAGTACAAAAGACGGTCTATATGTCCTGTCCTAGTTTAACCTAAAGACAGTGTTTTAGATCAGGCGTTGTTAGACTCAGCTGAACAACTCCAGAACCACATTTAGACACAAATCTCAGCAGTTTGCTGGTTTCAACCATATTTACATATTTAGTTTTCTTTCAAACAGCACCCACAATCCCCTGTGCTGTCCTTTCCACCTGTCTTAAATCCTTCCTCTCCTTTGCCATGCAGCTCCCATACCACGGCGTCATGCTGAGACACAAAATGCTTTCAATTGTAGCACTATAAAACTTCATGAGTGGCTGAGTAGAAGATTTAGTCCGTTTCAATTTTCTGTGAAAGAACAGCCGTTATTGGGCTTTAAACACCAGACGGGAGATATCCACTGTCCAGGAGAGGTCAGAGGAGATGTGAATGACCAGGAACAAGCTTCACCACCTCCCCGGTTGCAGAGAGGAGCATGTTCAGTCTTCCTGGACCTCCTGTAGTCCACAATGACATCCTTGCTCATGCCGATGTTCAGGATGAGATTATTCCTAGAGCACCACTGTGCCAGGTTGTGGACCTCCTCCCTATTGGGTATGAGCCACACCACAGAGGTGTTGTTCACAACCCTGTTTGCAGGGTGGATAGCAGAGCAGAGGTTGAAGAGGGCTGGGCTAAGGACACAGCCCTGCGGCGTTCCAGTGTTGAGGATCAGTGGGGCAGATGTGCATTTCCCTGTCCTCACCAACTGGGGCCTGCTGATGAGGAAGTCACTGATCCAGGATCAGAGTGTTATAAATAGAGCGATTCTCTCTGTGGGCAAACTGCAGGCTGTCCAGGCCAGCAGGGATGCCGTGCCTGATTTATTTCAGGAGGAAGCACAGGTCTGAGTTTACAGATAATGTGTTTGTAGGCAGGGATCAGGTCCACAGATATTCCAAAGTAAGGGGCTGCTGCAGCCTTATTTGATCCTGGCATGTTTCAGTAGACCTGGTCTGATAAATTGTTTTTTCTGGTTGGAAACTTTAGAAATTTGGGGATCACATCTTTTAATTAAATATGGTTAAAGTCCACACACACATCTGCTTCTGGATTACTGTTCATTTGGCAGCTGAAGAGAATAACTGAGCTCTCCCAGGGCTAACTAGGCAGTAGCTCTTGGTGGCATGTAGACTGAAAGGATTTAACAGAGCCAAGTTCTCTAACCAGTTTAAAAGGTCTGCACTTCACTGCCAGATATTAAAGATCGGGGAGCAGAAGGTTCCCATTATTTCTCTAGCTGTACACCATAAATTATGGACATACAAAGCCAAACCTCCACTTTTCCTCCCTGCAGCTGTAGCCCCCAAACGTGTTTGTAAAAGAATGGCCACTCTCAGGTGCTCAGAGAAAACCGGTGTGGTTCTGTGACAGGATGGCACCTGTGCAATAGGTCCAGCCGTGACATTTTCTCACTCCTAAATATCCCACAGTCAGATGTCAGTGCTATTATAACAAAGTGGAGGCAATTGGGAAGGACAGCAACTCAGACACTAAGCGGTAGGCCATGTGAATTGCTGGAGCAGAAAAAGCGGATGCATAGTGTCCAGATGTAACTAACTTTCTGCAGAATCAATCGCTACAGACCTCCTATATTTCATGGGTTCTTCCGATTACTTCAGGGTCGGCGCGTAGAGAGCTTTATGGAAGGGGCATCCAAACCATGCATCACCAAAGTGCAATGTGTCAGATGCAATGGTGTAAAGATCGTCACCATTGGACTATAGAGCAGTGGAGGCGCATTCTCTGGAGTGACAAATCATACTTCTCCATCTGGGAATCTGATGGATGAGTCAAAACAGTACAAGTGTAATGTTTGGTGAAGGGAGTTTCTGGTGTGGGGCTGTTTTTATTGCTACCTTAGTTTGAGTTAAAGGTGCTCTGGATGCTTCAGCAGACCAAGAGATTTTGGACATTTCCTTGTTGCCAACTTTGTGGGAACAGTTTGGAGATGACCCCTTTCTCTTCCAATATGACTGCACACCAAACCACAAAGCAAGGTCCATAAAGAAATGGATGAGGGATTTTGATGTGGATGTCCTGGAATGGTCTGCAAAAAGTCCTGACCTCAACCCAACAGAACACCTTTGGGATGAATTAGAGCAAAGACTAAGAGCCGGGTCTTCTCATCCCTCATCAGTGTCTGATCTCACTAATGCACTTCAGGAAGAATGGTCAAAAATTTCCAGAAACACTCCAGAACCTTGTAGACAGCCTTCCCAGAAGAGTTGAAGCTGTTATAGATGCAAAGAGTGGACCAATGGCATATTAAGCCCTATGGATTAAGAATAAGATGTCACTGAAGTTCATATGTAGGTCAAGGCAGGCGAGCGAATGCTGTTGGCGTTATTGTGAATGAGCCAGAATTATCTGGTACAGCCCTATCGGTTTGCATTTCTTCATACCTAAACACATCCAGAATGTTTAAGTGTGGAACCAAGTGTGCAAAGCGACATTTTATAGGGCAGCTTCAACTTCTCTCTTTTGATTTAACCGACAGTTTGGCAGAGACATTTTGAAAAGACCTGCAAAAAAGCAGTTATAGTTACTGAAGATTTTAACTTTAAGTGCTTCTTTCACTACAAGTACCAAAGTAACACGTCTTTGCAAATATAAAATACAAATACACGCACATATTAACGTTTACTTAAATGTGTATATACTTTGTGTGTGTTATTTGACGGTTTTCTGTGAAAGCTATGAATGAGGATGTTAATTATAAATTTAACAAAGCAATAAGAAGGCGGCATAAATGTCCAAACACAAGCAGAGTCTCTCCTCCCCACTTTTCTGCTTGTATCGACACATCTACAAATGTCCAGAGGCAGCAGAAAACGTGGCCTGGAGGAGCAGAAGTGTAGGAAGTGGGCAGCAGTGCCAGTCCTTTTAAAGATGACTGATGCATGTAGCAGATGCAGAGTGTTTTACGACCTGTAGCAGCACTCCATTTAAGTGTGTGTAAAATTGATGACCTCTGTTAGCCACTATAGGACCACTGAAAGCTGGTCTTCTTTGAGAGAAAAAGGGAGTTCCTTTTTCTCAGTTTGACAAGGTGGGAGGGTTTGATTGATGCAACTCTGCAGAAGGTTGGCGTCTTACCGTAAAGGCTTTTGATGGATTATTCTGTGTAGGTAAAAAGAAAAGAAGATGGACAAGAAGCAGATGATGAAAACCAGGGTGGGTAAGAAGCTGGGAAATAAATCGATTTAATCGATTAATTAAAATTGAAAGATTTAACTTTTGAAAAATCTGAATTTTATTTTGCCAATGCAATTCATAAAGAGGATAGCATGCAATGCATAATATATGCTTAGGAAAATATTAGGTGCAAATATGTGGTAACGAAGAAACATTTTTTGACCATGATGCAAGGCTATTTTTTACTCATTTACTTTTTTTAAGTTAGTTTGAAGTTACACAAGTGAAGCCTGCTCTAAGCTCATTATGTAAAACCACTAGCAGCAAACATTTATTTTGTTGGATTTTCATTGTTTACAACCGCCATCTTGTTTTACAAGCATGTTTCACAGCTTGTATTTAGTTGCACTTTGAATTCAGGTCAACTCCCAGACAAAATGCTCGACATAAAAGTAGGTTTTTAAAAGAATTTATCTTAATTTCTTTTAGTGAAACAAACAGGAGTAAAGAAAGAAAAATTGATTAATCGGAGTCGGTATAATAAAATTGGACATTTTGTTTTTAAGCCGTACCGCCAGGCCCTAGTAAGAAGGGATCGGACAAGAAGACGGCAAACATCAAAGCTTGGAGGAGTAACAAAAGGCAAGGACAGATAGAAACCTGGGAAATAGCGAGGAACAGAGGAGAGGAAGAACTAAAGGAGAGATGTTACAACAATAAACTGCAGTCTGCATTCACCACCAGCCTGCATGTAGCACATCCAGACATATGATCCTATATCTGACAAAAAAATGCATCTATAACTCATAGGAAACATAAGGGCTCTTATACTGCTCAAGTACAGAGCTTCCTACTTATGAAGATATAATTTAAGATCAATATTTAATAGCGTCAAGTTTAGCAAAGCAAAAAGTCAGAAAAACTTTCCGAAAAAGCTAAATTCAGATCATACTTTTCAGTTTTAAAAGGTTTAATATGATTTAAAAGACAGATGGACACAAACATGCTCCCAAAAAGCCCTTTTCTTCTGAGATCTGACATCACTCCACGAAGAAAAAAAAAACACCACTGCCAAAGTGATCTTTGTAGTTTAAATAATTTATGTTACACTTATTGTACAGAGTTAAAGGTTTTTAAGACCTTAAAAGCTAGCTTCCATGAATGATGCAACTGAAAGATATCCTAGAGAATATTGTAAACCAGTCAGTCAATTGATAAATTTTTAACCAGATAGAAAAATGCCAAAAATAAATACTTGGGCTTACAGTGTTTTAAAGTTTTATCAGTATGTGTTGAAGTTGTTTAGGAATTTATTGTTCCAATAATTACAGCAAGGCACAGCTAAGGCTTCAAGCGTGTATTATAGTAGCAACTATAGTACATTGCTTGCTTAAGGCTAATTTATAATGAGAAAAAAAAGGTGGGACACTGCACAGCAGGATGATAAATTGCTTCCAAGTCAACATACAGAAGGAAGCAGGTTAATGTGGGTCAAGTTAAATAAACCTTTTTATGAAAGGAAGAAGCTTTGGTGCAATGTTTATCTCACTTAGTAGGACTGTAATTTCACTGCACCATGTACGGCTTTGCAGCTGTGATCAAAGTCCAGCCGCAAATAAGAAAACTGCCACCGACTTTGTTTTAAAGGACACAGGGTCCCCCATGGATCTTAGTTTCTTTATTCAGGCAAACCCGAAAAATTATATAATTTTTTACAACTTCTCTTTCTCAATTGTTTTCTGGCTTATAGCAAAAAGTAATATATTTGAAGTTAATTTATACTTAAGTATAAGCATAAACTGAAGTCTTAGTATTAATGTACTTAGTTTTAGACTTTTGTTTTACTTTTCAGTATAAGTAAAGTATACTTTACTATACTATTGTTAAGCATATGAAATATAGTTGATAAACAGTAAACTACAAAAATGTACTTTACTAAAATGTAAAGTACACTGCCGTATGAAATAAGTATACTCATAGTACACTTTAATAAACTACTTTTTGCTGAGGGAGTGAATGAAAGCAGCTTAAATTGACACTTTTTCTACACACACTGATTCCATGTTTTACCTGTGTAAACAATAAAACAACTGTCAAAATGTTATACCAAGGCTAGTGAGTTCGTCAACAACTTATTTTCTAACAATATTTGTCATCTTTGGCTCCAAAATTGTCTCTTCTGGCCAATGCTACACTTGTGGTGGTTGGAGGGGAAGTCAAAATACTAATTCATTCCTTTGGCTCTGCACACAGAAAAAAAGTAGCTGCTGCTGCTAATGACTGAGGCTTAGCATCAGGAGGAGCATTTTGATTTTTCTGGCGGCTGTTTAATTTGATAACCTGAACCACTGACATGAGGAGCTGTTTTTTACAGGCAGACGACACAAGAAGTGGAAGAAACAGAACAAGAAAATGTTCCTACCTGAGTAACTTTATGCTCTCTGGGGTTTTCTAAATGGCTACGCTCTCTACCAGAGTGGTCTGTCAGAATCAGAGCATTAATCTTGTGTCCCCAGCATAAAAATAAATAAATAAAGTGTTTTCCATTTAAACAATTTACACAATTGATAATCGTACTCTGTGGTTCCTGACACATGCGGTAATCTATTCATGGAAATAAATGTCAGTTTAAAGAGGCTCCATATTCTGTCACAAACTGCAATTACTCATCTGATTTGAAAAGCAATAGAATGGCTTTTTGTGGTTTGTTTACGGTTGTGGTTTTCAAGATTTGTATTTTTTTTTAATTTTATTTTGGCTCCAATGTAAGAAATTTGCTTTCAAAAGCAAAGCCGGCAGGGTTGAGGACAGGCAAGCTAACACCTGTGCAGTCTTTAGGGTTTGATATTTGAGCAGATGGCAGAAGGGTTGCAGCCTTATAATCTCGGACGCTGTGTTTCACACGTATCCTGAGCTGGACAGTAAAAAGAAGGCCAGCTAAGAGGAAAAACACTGCAGGAAGCTGTTGCTGTGGGTGTTTAGCAACTCTAAATTTGGGTCCCTGATAAGATGAGCTAATTATAAAACCAATTTCAACATCCCGACGCTCAACCAAACTTTCTGACTTTAATTCCTGCAGTTCCTCTTGAATGCACTCACCCTTGCATTACTTTACTTATCTTTACCGGTCAAACCTTTCTGCTGGGTGTTGCAGAGGAACAGGAACGAGTCTAAAACAAGCAGAGGTGAAACCTAAAGAGGAGCCTAAGTTTAAGCCCCAAATTCCACTTAAAGTTGTGTCACTTAGGAAATGTAGAGCCAGACGTTTGCTGGTATTATTCGTTTCTACAGCAGGTATTTTCGTGAAAGATTTTCTTTCCCCTGGTGGTGAAAAACCTCAAAGTTTGCTTACTTAAAATTGTGAAGTCATTTTATTTCCACCTTTGGTCCAATATGAGATGCTGAGTTTGAGAAATTTGTTCATGTGTGGACAAAAAAAACTACAATTTACTCCAATTTCTAGACAGGGATACTATTTACTGTATAACAAGGTACACACTACCATGTAGTAAGTTATCTATCACCTTTCACATACAAGTGTTTTACAAAAGGATTAAAACCTCATTACAAATACAGAAAACCAAAGACAAAATGAAAAGATACAGATAATTAAAAACAAATAGAATATTTGAATAAAATTGTGGATAAATGAGTAAAATTTCAGAAGACGATGTAAAATCAAGAAGCTCGTTTCACAGTCAGGGTTCAGTAGTTGACAGGAAAGAGAGAATTAAAAGCCGGTCGTTGCGACTGCAAGTAGAGTTTGGTTTGAAGACCTGAAAGTTGGAGTTTATGGCTTCAACAATTCAGTAACACAGGAAAGAGCTTTACCATTTAATGCCCTGAAAGTGGTTACAAATTAACTACCGCTTCCTATGCTTAAAATGCCAACTAAGCTGTTATGATACAGTGATGCACGTTGTAGTGCAGATTGTACCCTAAACCCTGCAGCTACTGGTCCTGTTTATGTTTCCAGTCACAGCCTTCCTGCAACCCCCAGCATATTTTTAATCATCCTATTATTGGTTCTGATTACCTGGAGACTTTACAACTGTTTGCTAAGCAACTCTTAAAAGCTGCAGGGTAGAATATTAAGCTAGCAAATTGTTATAAACTCTGTGTAGAAAAGAAGATACAATATTTGCCCATTATGTATAACTGTATTGTCTCCAGTTCAAATAAATAAGAAAACTAAGTATCTGCAAATATGCAAAAGCCTCTGGCCGGGATTTAAAACCCAGAATTAATAGCACTAACTGTTCCTGTAGGCAGCCCTTGTTTTACAACTAACCAGGAGTTAAATCCGACTACTTAGACTCTTTAGCCAAAGCGGAAGTGCGTCAGTGGTCGCCATGATCAGTGCTGTCTGAATAGTGCAGTTAGTAAGGAAAGAGGTAGAAAAAGTAGCCTGTATGCTCTCTCCTGTGGCTAGTTTTGCCTAGGAACCCTGTAACGTCCCTTACCCTCGCTAAGAAGCCTTAAGGTGTCCCACAATCCTTTGCGTGACATGTGTCACATGCAGGAAACTTCAGGCGGTGTTGGGGAACAGGCGCAAATAGCGCATAGCAAAACAAAATCAAGAACATCAAGTGATTGCAAAAATCAGAATCGGCTTTATTTACCATGATTGTGGGCACCATCAAAAGATTTGATCAGTTAGAGCGCTCACAACATACAGAGATATATAAAAGCATAAAAACTGTATTTTTTTATGAAAGTAAAAGAAAAGGAAGGATGTGAGTTGGAGAAGTGTAATATACTTATTTTATTTGACAAAGTGCTGGCTTTCAACAATGTTTCATGCTGCCAACATTTCCAGATCCAACATATCTTATAGTAAATTCAAGTTAGAAACCTGTTGCTTTTTCCTTCTGATGCTTTTAGCTGCTAATCTATGAAGCAGCCAGCATTTATAGAGAGCTCCGTCTGTTATTACTACAACAAACCAACACAAGCTTTAGCACCGTCAAAGTTTGCACCAAGCACAAAAACGTACACAGTCATTTCTCTCTCAAAAACTATATTCATTTACATCCCAGGATGAATATGAAAATCTGTATCTACACGGTTTTTGTGTTATGAGATTCTTACGTGTATAGCATTATCCATGTGTGCAACAATTACACTTCTAGAGTGAAATCCAACTAAATATCACGACACAGGACCACTGATCATCCTTAATATCCATATCTGATAATTTTTAAAGTAGCTGAAGCCAAAGGGTTTTGTTTTCATTTTGCATCAAACCTTTCTGGCCAATTGAAACTGTTTTCCTGGCAGGTGCACGCAAGCTTTTATAGGCATTTAAAAAAAATCCACCAGATGTGATGAGGGCATGTTATCTCAGCAACACTGATTATTTGTAACAAAAACTGAATAAAACAGGTGGTGGATTGTTTGTGTTACCCTTTCTGCCAAAAAGTGCCTTTTAATGACCAAATGCATGCTGCGTTGACCTATAATGGAAAATCCTGGGTTGTGCTTCAGTGCATATGCAAAAGCGAACCTAAATACCTTTTACCAAAATGTTCTCTGCAGTTACAACAGCATGGAGCAAGCCTTCACCGGGCTGAAAGTGCAACTTGAATGGAGAAATATTCTCTGTACAAAAAAATATAGTTGAAGCTTTATCGTTTTCACACCTGAACAAATAATAATTTTTAGTTTTATACCCTCAAATGGTTAGAAAAGGTGGTACTAGTCGTGTAGCGTAGCATTAGTTTGGTTTTCTAGACCCAACTTGGCTCCTCCCCTTTCGGTTTAACCTCGCACGGTTTGGGTTTCAATCAGCCTAGAAAAGCCTGGAACAGGGAAACGCACCTGGGGGTGGCTTTAACTCCGGTCCCCCTCGCTCCCTGTTTGCAACTTTTAGAGAGAGAAAGAAGCAGAGAGGAGAGACTAGCTGTCTAAACTTGCTCCAAAGTTTGCTTCAGAGTTATAACTTACAGCTTTATGAGATTTGTTTTTGCCTCAGCCATGGTGGGAGCGACGAGACACTTTAATAGCGCAGAAAATTTTTAACCACAGAGAAATTATTATAGGTTTGAGTTCGTTTGACTGCCCTGCTGCAGGCTGCTTTGTCAGCAGGGAGAGCTTTCAGGCGCTCCCAGAGTACACCGCGTCTGGGTATAGAAAGCTGAAGTGTCCCATTTCTTTTTATTTTCTCTTTTCCTGCTACAGGCGTGGTTCAAGGTTTGTAAATAGTAAAATTATATTACGTTTGGTCTTTAATATTAATTGCCCAATCACTGCACTGCAAAAGGGGAACTAAAAGTAAACATTTTTGAAATCAGTATATTTTTCCTTGATTTGAGCACCTAAATAAGACTATTTGTCAATGAGACTGAGTATTTTTACGGCTAAAATTAGATATTTAGATATCTTGCACTTGAAATAAGATCATGGAGATGAATTATACTTATTTTAAGTGCAAAAATCTTATTCTGTTGGCAAATAGTCTTATTTACCTGCTCAAATCAAGGAAAAAAATACACACATTTCAAGAAAATGTTACTTTTAGTTCCATTTTTGCAGTGTGAAAAGCAGTGTGTTCGCACTCAAAACTCTTCAAGTCCACTTGGTTTGACCTTAGTCTTAAGTAAGGCTGGAAAAACTCAAGGTGGCCCTGAAAAAAATTAAATCTGCTCCTAAAACACTCGCATGCAGGCGGAGCCGATTGGTAGGCAGCCTAACCAAGCCGATGGAACTGGGGCTCAATTGGCTCACTGAACACGATAAACCCGATAAGAAAAAAAAAAGGAAATTGCTTTTGTCTTTTGCAGAAATTACAGCTAACTTGTTTGTCAAAGCAAAACTGAAATGTATTTTTTTTTTTTTTTACAAAGAATCATTATTCAAGACATTTGATAAGATCACATAAAAATGTTAAGCATAATATTATTGCAGCTAGTACAGAGTTAGGCTTAGAAATTTACGAGTATTATTTACAGAAAACAAATAAAATACTGGGATGGACGGACCTTCCACCTCCCATAACCCCTGTAAAGGGATAAATGTCAAATGTTAAACCTTTTCTCATGGACGCTCAATGCAAGCACTAACATTCAAATTCAAGAATTAATTCAGTGGTCCAACACAACAACTAAAATTTGAATTAAACTCTAATTAAAAAATACTTCAAAGAAATTTCTAAGAGTCACGGAACTGAATAATAACATCTTGAGATACCGACTTGGAGGGATTATTTTTAACAAGAAGTTTGCAACTCTTGTAGGGTTATCGGAAGAAAAAGAAATTCTCAGAACTGAGCTACTTGCTGGTTTGTAGCCGTTTTGATCACGGCAACAGCAAACAGGCTGAAATCAGAGGCAATCAGAGTTTTGGACAGTATTTTTCTGAAAACACTTCAACACCTACCCAGGAGTCAGTTGTGGCGACTCGAACTTGCACAAGGAAAGTTTATTTATATAGCACTTTTCAGTAACACGACTATTCAAAGTGCTGTACATAAACAGCAAAAACATAACAGGGGAATAAAACATATCGTAGGACAACATTAACAAACTTCAACACCAGACTTCTTTAGTTTCCTTCTAAGTAACGAGCTTCAACACTAACATTCAAAGAAAAGAAAAAAAGTAAATCCTTGGGAGTCATTGATCTAAAGTAGTTTTGTCCAACTTTTCTGAAAGCTACAACTAAAAATAGAAAGCTAGCAGAGAAGCAGAGGAAAGCTCAGCTGAGGGGGTAACTTAAAGGCGGGGGGTTTATAGTTTTGTTTGTGTGTGTGTGCATTAGTTAGTCTAAGTAAAGACCCGTGAAACTCTGTCCCAGGTAGTCTTTGACAGGTGATGGAGTGTTTAGACTTAGACAACTTTATTGTCATTTTGTATGCACAAAGTACGTACAGAACGAAATTTCGTTTGCATACAGCTTGAAAGATCACAGTAAATTGTAGTAAATTTCAGGATAAAGATGCAGCAGCGGTTTATGTAAACAGTTTATCAGTCAGCTTCAGTAGAGCTCTGATTCAGCAACCTGCAGTTGGAGTGCTGCTGTTTCTAAGGACATGGAGAACCTTCCTCCTAGGCTCATTCTCAGTCAGATGTAGATCAATGACCCACCGTCTCTGATCCTGGTTCATTAGAAGCTATTGCTTGTTGTGAGTGGAGTACTTGGTCACCTGAATCATGATGAGATGCTGATGTAATCTCTCTGGAACGTGTTGGAGGACCGAGCTGTAAACACTGGGGAGCTGGAAGCTCAATTTAGTGATGGCTTTTCTCTTTGGACCAAGATGGCTTCTTTCACCTGTCCTTTAAACCATCAGTTCTCTCTGTCCACAATCTGGACATCATTGTTGTCAAAAGTGTTTCCTGCCCTCATGAGGTACAAGTGGACTGCTAAATCTTGCCCCGAGCTGCTGGCCCTCCTGTGCTGCTCCATGCATTTATGTAGCTGTTGTTTAGTTTCTCCGATGCAGTAATCTGTGCAGTCCTCGCTGCATTGGACTGCAGACACAACGCCGTTCAGCTGTAGTTTGGGTGTTCTGTCTTTGAGGTGAACCCCCAGAACCCAGTAATGGGGGAGGAACGATAACTTTTCAGCAATTAAAAACTATTTAAAGAATCATGTTAGTGTTTTTCAAACTATTTTGACCTTTTGTTGTATTCCACACATCTGTTTAAATGGGGTTTGTAACTGCTGCAAAAAAACAATTCGGTTTAAGTATGTTATTTTGAGGAGAACGCCGTGGGGCCTTAGAGAAATAAGTTATTCTTTGAGCCCTTTATTCATTTCAAAAGTGGCTACAGATTCATAAATAAATTTAGCTGTAAAGCCCTAGTGGCTGAGAGCTAATTATGTCATTATGATGACAATACTAATGTGTAATTTTAATGTTTTTTATGACGAATAAACAATTTTCATGTATACCCCTGATAATTTTGTTGTTTTTCTTTAATACGCTGCTTTTTTAATTTACGCTACTGGTTTCATACTTGTATGCTTGGATATTAGGTATCTGGGGTGGGGGGCAAATTTGGGCTTTCTTGTGTTTTTATCCCCTGTGTTAATACTTGACTGTAGTTATTAAGTGCTAATCTAATCAATAAATGAACTCCATTCAAGTTGGATTCCCAAACTGAGACAAGAAAACATTCTGCAGGTTTTTAATAAAATATTCAATCCCTTATTTTGATTGCTTTCCTTTATAAAATCACAGCAAACAGCTAACTGCAGTGGCCATGGTGCAGCCCTCATTAGATAGGCGTTACAGTTTATGAAATACATCAGTAGATTTCTCAACAGTTGCTTGTCAGTAGTTACCGAAAAGACTCCGTTTGTGTTAAGAGATTTATTCTCAGTTTCATTCATAAGAACTCCTGTAACAAAGTGCAAGTTCAAAAGAAAATACATTGTGTCCCTGGTCCTACTTCCTCTTCAGATGCTTCCTCTTCAGGTTGGAGCAGGTAGTAAAGTACTGTAGTTTAATTATAAAATGTTAAACGGGAAGAGCAGCGGGATGTTTAACTGAACCTGTGAGGCCTTAGTTACACAGACTGTCATCAAGCATGCAGGAAGCTGATCTTTTCAGATCCTGAATAATCAAGTAGGTTGATAACGGATGTTTGTCTTTCAGTCCGGCTTTAATAGTCATCTTAAATGGTTATTTTAGCAAATACTGATTCTATCTGATTTTCTTTGATTCATTTGAACCTAAAAGTAATTTTAGGTAAGAATCTCTGCTCCTATATCCTGTTTGAAAACCAGTAAATGATTTGTCTATTCCAACAGAAAACTAAAAGCTGAATATTTATGAATCCTTGGAAGATAAGGAGCCTTTCTGCCGCTTTCTCTGCTTTTTTTCCTCCCTCCTAACTGCCTTGATATTCAACTTTCTTCTCTGGTTTCTTGCTGTCTTTTATGAGCAGATTCTTTCATGACTCAGCTGTACGCTATCTGAAGGTCAATTGCAACTTTCATATGATTTATCCCAATCAGTTTCTGAGAGCAAGTGGTTCTTAATTATAGGAACCACAAACTCTATAGTTACAGAGAAAGTGCAGGCCAGTCAGAGATCAATGCATTTGTATGCAATTCACAGATCTCTGGAGAGATAGGTGGGAAATTCACATGTAACCACTGCTTTGGGAAGTTTTATGTCGGCCAAAAGTACAGTACAGTCCTTGGCCACATTTGTAGGTGAGGTACCGTTCAACTGGCGGCTAATTTCTTTGGAAATGGCGCTCTGTAACACCGACCTGGAGGTAAAAGTCTAAACCAGAGGCACCATTAGGATAAAAAACGAGGTCCTTCTCCATTACTGAAGAGGGTCACAGTCTGAAAAAGGTTGCAGACCCCTGGTCTACACAGTTTGTGTGCATGATGTCTGCAGTCTGTAGAGATGTCCGCTGCCCTTTTGTTGACCCTACACCTGTACCAGTCCTGGACCAAGGGAAGGTCATCCCCGATGATCTTCTCTGCAGGCCTAACGCTTCGTTGTAGTTTTGACCTGTCCTGTTTTGTGCATGATCCAAATCACACAGTGATGGATCTGCACCAAGCAGACCGAATAATGATAACCAACGGCTTCTAACTTGAGTATCTGCAGGAAGTGCAGTGTCTGCCGGGCCTTCTTCTGATCACCGTCCATATGTGAGGACCATTTCAGGTTGTGAAGACATGGTGTTCTCTTCAAGAATGTAGTTTCATTTCCTCCCTCAGTCTAACTGGGTGTTGTTTCTACTGAACAAGGGTTTTCTTTACATCTTAGATCCTTGTTTCTTTTACCATCATCCGTCTGGAGTGGACCCCCATCTGTCACAGAGGATTACTGGACTACCTCACTAACTGTCTGCAGAATGTGAGGACAGGGCGCTGACAAGCTGGTCTGAAGCACAGGGGTCTCAGAGGTAACCATGTTGGCACCTTTCCTGCTTTTTCCATATTAAAGACTCTATCAACTCCCCAGGGTGCGACGTTCAGACGTTTTCAGATGACTCTGTTCTCTGTCGTCCTCACTTGTGATGAGGCACAATATTGCAGACAGTGGAGACAGGACCTGCCTCCTGAAGACAGTTTTTGACAATGTGGTTGCGTTGGCTATTTTCTATGCTGTAGTTTGTTGGATCAGTAGCTTATCTTCCATCAAGAGGAAGAGGTTAGACAAGTTGATCGGGAAGGCCGGCTCTCGCATAGGTTGCCCCCTCGACGAAGTGCAGGTGCAGGAGACAGAAATGACATCAGAGTTGGACTGTATCTCCCGCTGCAGAGCTCCTACAATGACAGACTGCTGCACCCAAGATTCACTAAGGAGCGTTATCAGAGGTCCTTCTTACCAGCCGCTGCTAGACTTTATAACCTTCACTGCTCCCAACAAATTCAATCATCATTTACATCCCTGCTGGTAATTGCAATTTTTCCAGATCCAGCTCAAGTGCTAGATAACCTGAATATAAAGTAAGCTTTGCATTATACAACGCTAAAGCACAGTTCTAGAGCACTGACTAATAACTGGTAATACCTATGAATGCACAACGCTCTCTCAGACCCTCAAATAAGTAACATAAGTGACCTGAAGGCAAACCGTGCCATAAATCAACCCACACCATGGATAGTCCTTCACCCTCCATGCTGCTACACACACACAGTCATCTGGGATACTGCAAAAGAAACTCCATCCTCGTTACAGCACCACGCTGAAAACCCCATCTTTATTCTGGTGTTAATGTCCGCCTACCCATGAGCAGAGTTATTCAGCTAATGCTGGTTCTCAAGTAAGGTGGTAAAGAGTTCAATACCTGCATTCAAAACTCATCAGATTCTGTGATGCTTGGCGAACAATACAATGACCTCAACCTTTATTTAGCAATCAAAACATTCACTGTGTCAGGTAACAAAAGTTATTGGCCTCAAAAAGAAGACCCACCCGCCTGTTCTCCACTCATGACGTTTCATTATCGTCTCCACCTCCCGTTTTCTTAAATTGTCAATTATCTATGCATCAGAGACAAATGTGCCCGGATTATGTGCTGGCCAGACCCCAACGTAATGAGCTGAAGGTGGGCAGGAAGAAGCATGCAGGAATCCGTGTTAAAAACTGAGCAGGGAAGTAACTAGGATTGCAAAGAGAAAAGAAAGGGAGCATTTATAGTAACGGGGTTGAAGGAAAGCTGACAATCATAGACAATAACTTATACAATGGGTGTTTGGGTGGCTTCAAAGAACCCCAAATGCTGAGCAGTTACAAGACATTGCCGTCTACAAACCCAAACTGACTGCTTTCAAACTCTGAACTGGTGGTAATGTCATCTGATCTGTGTAGGAGACATCGTCTGTGTTTGGTCACCTTACTGCTTTAGATGACGTTTGCCAGAACACAGCCTAAAAGTCACTAATGATGCAGCCACTTATGCCCCCTGGTGCATGTTCTGAACGGGTTAGCTCCTTGCAATCATCTCTCGTCTGCATACATGCCAGTTTATATCCAAATGAAATTGTTCTTTCTTGGTTTTTAAACTTTTTTGCTTGAGTGAGTAAATGCTGCCAGCCACCTAACTGCTTCAACTTTTCTTTAATCAACAAAAAGGTAGACAAGATGCCAATTTTTCTCCAATCATGACCGCATGCTTAGCACAAGTTATTCTTTAACGGACTTCTTAGCTTCTTCTTTTTTAAAGTAATACCAATTTCAATCAAGCATTGAATGTTATAAATGAGCACATTTGAAATTGGAATAACCTGAATTCTTTGGGGAAGTGGAGTTTAAATTCTACTTTCAAGTAATCAGGCTTCATGTTCACAGTGATGACTCTTTCCCCGAAACCATCTGCTCTGGAGTGCCAGCAAGAAAATCCCTGGTAGCTCCTGTTGTATGTTTCTGGTACAGCAGGGACAAATTGCATAGTGTACATTTTTTCCCTAGGCGAATATTTTGTTTCTACTTTGCACATGGAAGATTTGCCAAAGCACTTGGACTGAAGGAAAGTTCTGTCTCTACTGTTCGTTGCAAAGCTGCAGATGCCAGAAAGGTAAGTACTTAAAGGTTACAGCTAATACTTTTTCTTTAAAAACAACTTAAAAAAAAATAGCACATCTACAGAACATCTAGCATGGTGCAGAATAAAAGTATCATTTCACTGAAAAATAAGCATATAGTATATAGATGTTTTATAAATTTTGACAGGCCCAAAATGTATAAATGTTTACTTCTGGTTATGACACGAAGGTCGACACAAAAGGTTTCTGCACCAATTGGAACAGTAGGTTTAAGTCACTTGGAACGGAGCTCAGATCATAGTAGCTCCGTGATAGCACTGAGAAATTGCTTCTTCTCAGCATTACATTTCTCAGATTTGAGCGGACTAAAAAGAAGTAAAACGAAGGTGAACATCGGTCAAGATTCTGTGTGTTAGTGCTGACTTAAGAAAAGCAAGGAAGTTTTCCTTCTGGTAAGGTACATGTTTGCTAATGCTAACAAAAGACCCTGGCAACTGGCTAGCAAATAGCACAACTGAAGGTTGAAACGTGAGCGGGTGAGTGCAAGCGCACCATCTACTGGCCGGGAGGTGTTAAGCTTGTAGCCATCTCCTTTAATAGACAGACTTAGACAAACTTTGTCATTTTGTATGCACAGAGTGTATACAAAACGACATTTCGTTGCATAGAGCTTACGACAACGTAATGAGATTGCAATTGAAATAAAACAACATTACACTATAAAGTGCAGCAGTGATAAAAATGTAACAATGCTGGAGAAAACAGATTTTTTTAAAAAGTGTGCAGAAGAATGTTAACAATGTTGGCAGTGCAAAATAATAATGGTGCAAAAATGCAGTAAACGTTGAGTTGTGTGCTTTTAAATTTAAATGGGTTATAAAAGTTCAGCAATGTTTGCAGTGCAAAATAATGATACGAAAAGGCCATGGCCATAATGATGTCTCTTGTGCTGTTTGGAATGAACATTGTCATTTAGTACAAGTTAACACTAACAATAGGCTACTGATAGGTGTGTATCCATTTCGAAACCCTACTATTCAGAAACCGCTTGCTGTTCCTTGCCGTTTGTGCAGAAGGTTCCACTTGTTCTGCTTCTGGGTCTGACTCTGGGTCAAAAATGTACTGTTGAAGCATTGTCCATCTTTTTGCAGCCATTTTGATATGTATAAAGTGCGACTGTAAACATTGAGCTGGAGGATGTGGCCAGCTATAAACTATTTGTGGTTTTCTGGTGCAAAAATTTAACAACCATAAACTTTTAAGAGAGTGTGAAGTAGATTGGAGCAGAGGCCTGAACAAGCAGCAAACATGCAACAAAAAAAACTTTTTAGGTTTATGAACTAGGTTGCATAATATATCGCAAACTTATTACCTTAGAGAAACTTCATCTGCTCCACTTGACTCATCCCCAATTCTTTCGTCCTCTGCACAACTGCACCTTCAGTCACTCAAAGCTCTTTCCTTAGAGAGACTTCAGAGCTTTAGCACAACAGTCTTTTGAAATAAACAAAAGATTAGAAGACAAATGCACTGAAAGTCAGAGCCGTGGTGAAAGAAAGCAATAGTAAACATGAACCAAACACTGAATTTTACCCTAACCGTCCCTTCAGCCGCAGCCGACTAAAATTTTCATATTCAAGCATCACGCCGATTCTCAAACTGCTGCAGCTCCATCCTCTTGAGGAAATGGATAAACAGAGGCTGAAAAGTATTGTTTGCCTTTATTTTAAGTCTATATTCGGGCAGCATGATATTAGAAAAACATGGAATATGCCAAAACATTGACCATACACAGAATGCATGTTGAAAAGATGGGAATTGACTGCAATAAGTGTCTAAGCTAATTATTTAAGTATGCATTCAGGCTCACTACACTAGTATTATAGTTGAGAAATCTTCCTGTTTAGTGAAGCATTAAAAGTTTTAAAAGGTAAATAGGTGGTAAAGAGATGAAGACATTAAATTGTTTCAAAGCCAAAAAGCAGAAGTCATCCGGTAGCAACTTTTACATAAAATGTTGTTTAGATGGAACCATTGGATCTTATATAGATTTTTTATTTTATTTTTATTCAGTAGCTGGATAAAGTCAAACCACTGCAACATTTATCAATATTATGGCATATTCCATGTGTTTCTAATATCATGCTGCCCGAATATAGACCTAAAATAAAGGCAAACAATACTTTTCAGCCTCTGTTTATCCATTTCCTCTAGAGGATGGAGCTGCAGCAGTTTGAGAATCGCTGCGACGCTTCAATATGAAAATCTTAGTCGGCTGCGGCTGGAGGGGACAGGTAAGGTAAAATGCAGTGCTTGGTTCATGTTTACTATTGCTTTCTTTCACCACGCCTCTGACTTTCAGTGGATTTGTCTTCTAATCTTTCGTACATTTCAAAAGACTATTGCGCTAAAGCTCTGAGATTTCTCCAAGGAAAGAGCTTTGAGTGACTGAAGGTGCAGTTGTGCAGAGGACGAAAGAATCGGGGATGAGTCAAGTGGAGCAGATGCAAAAGCAATTGTGAATTTGATGTGGAGATAACGGGATGAGCTGAAACTCCAGCGACTGCTGCAGTTGCTGACAGAGAAAGTGAACAAATTTAATGAATAGAACGAAGGAGTTTTATACTTGACTAGACTTCATTTTGTCAACACAATTGTTTTTTTTTTGCAAATACAGCACGGGCCTGAGGAAGGTGTTGGGGAGAAAGCACAGATAAATAAACCGAAGTTGAACCGTGGCTATGATTAGATGTTGGAAAAGAAACTTTATAGTAATAATATGAAACTGAGGACTACTATGCTGACTAAGAGCTGTGGTTAGTTAGGAGCCAATTGGTTTAGAGGAAATACAATAACATATTCAATCTTCTTTTACCAATAACCTGTTCTCAGGATATGGAATATTTAGATGTTTCACGTACCATATTTATTAGGGAAAATGATTACTCAGAAACAAAGCTTTCCCCCTTTAAATGCCTATTAGCTGAAGTTCTCTAGGTTTACACAAGAACTTTTAGTTGATAATGCACAGACGTATGCAGCGGCAGACTGAGACGATCCAAATCTGTAAGAAAGGGGACCAGAGAGGGAGAAATCTACCAGAAATCATATTTCTCATTTTTTGTTGCATTGTAGAAAGGAAACCTTTTTCAAAAAAAAAAAAAAAAAAAAAAAAGGGAAATCTAATCATTTCTGGTTCCTTTGAATTTTTACTCAGTTTTTCCCCACAGAGTCATCCAGTCTGTTTGTTTCCGTCTCCTTTAATGATTTCCTCTGTACGTCTGATTCTGAGGTTGATCACGCACGCTTCGCCGACACTTGTTTGCATCACTGCCACAGTTTTCAGCGTGTACTTGTTACTAAAACATCAAGTGTGCAGCTTTAAAGCTCTGTGACAGCCCTGCAACGCTTCCACTGGAGTTTGCTTAGCTTTATATTTCTCCTTTGTCACAAACAAGCACTTCCTTTTTTTCCAGAGCAATACTTTTACTCAGATAACCGTTTCTTTTGCCAACTTATGTATTTGGGCTTTCTAGCCCAATCGGATGATACCAAAGTCTGCTTCAACTTCAAATTTTTCCCCTGAACCCAACTCTACAAATATTTCCTTAACATTTTTTTCTTCACATTTTTTTGAAGCATCGGCTTGCCGTATTTATGGAACCACAGACTCGTATTTACTGAAAGTGCAATGAGTAATGACAATTGTACTGAAAAAGTTAAAACAATCGCTCAAAATTATTTTAAAAGATTACAAGACAAAATGTCTTCATGAAAGTAATTTAATTCTTAGGACTTCCCATTTTATTCAGTAGTGTATTATTTTCAATAAAATTGTATTTGTATAGCACTAATTCATGAAACATGTCAGCTAAAGGTACTTTCCAAAGTAAAATTCAATCAGATTATACAGTTTGGGTCAGATTATACAGATTGGTAAAAAAAAAAAAATCTCTATCTAAGGGAACCCAGTTGATTGCATCAAGTCTTGATTATAAAGATTTTAAAAGCAGTTTTCTTTATTTCTAACTCACTAGATATAAACTGAAGTACTCTGCAATTGCCGGGATGTTGTCTAAAATCTGGTATGATCTAAATCCGGTTAGGTTTTACCTTTTAAAAAGAAGATATAATGTAAACTGCAGGAGGAATCTGTCTTTTCCGGTTAGAAATCTCAGCTGCAGCATCCTAAGGCAACATGTTCCAGGACTGGAGCATGCTGGGAAAACTGGTCAATCTGCCTCACGTCTGTGTAACTTTCATGGAATGATTTAATGTCACTGAAACCATATTATTGTTCTATGATTTATTCCTGTTGACACGGTATCCATAAAATCTACATGAATTTGTTGTGCATGTCAAATATAATTGCAAGATTTGAGTTGTAAAGCCGAACATATTCCTGGGCGAGATCAGGTTCGGTCCTGAAGCGCCACACCCCACACCGTGTATTTGATGTTTTATTTACAAGTACTTTTTTGCTGATAATTCACTGCTGTACCTTTTATTTTGAAGGGAATGTCTAAACTTTTGCCAGGTGCTTTATTTTAAACCACAGACCTTCCAACCTGTAATATCAGTTAACATTCAGTTTCAGTGCTCAGATTTAAAGCGCCTTTAAAAGAATCGGTTTAAATGTTTAAAATGTGGCTAAATAACATGCAGAGTTTGATGTTGAATTCCTACATTTTTGATTTATTTAAATTTAACAGAATCTTCACCATACTGTCAAACCAAAAAAAAAAAAAAAAAATGTCTTTTTTCTAACATTGAAAGGTGATTTAAAAACGTAACAGATGTTATTTTTAGCTGAATAAACCTGTGAACAACTGAACGTCAGACTTTGTAAGTTTAACAGATTTGCAATGGAATTTAGAAGTTGAGTAAACTTGTTTTAAGTTTGTTTAAACCATAAAACAACATAACTACATACTTTAAAAGGTCACTTATTACTTTTAAGGCAACAGGTTTTCTAAAACTAATTTTAAGGGAGTCAAACTTGTCCAGGTTTATGTGATCAGTTTTGTAAAATTAGTTGACATGAACTAATTGTTACACATTTCATAAATAGCATGCAGAATGCAGACATCCCGTGTGGATAAATGAAACGCACCCCTGTTTTGACAGCTTGGACTCCTCCAACTTGGGGTTAAAGGAGCTTTAACAAAGACAAAGCAGTGAAAGATTTAGCATTTTGCTTCATTTCAAGCTTTTTGAATCATAGTTTCCCTGCAAAAAAAGATGTTTGAAAACCTTCCCTGTAAAATTATTTACATCAGGCTTAATACTTTTAAAACTGTAGATGGGTGCAGAAACATAGTTTACAAGATTTATTAAAATACCTCCAAACAAGACAGAAAAATATTTTTTTTCTTTACCAAATTCTCAATATTAATGCAAATTTTCCATTAATATCAGAATGTCATGCCTGCAGATTCTGCGCCACGTTTTAGGCGATTTGTCCGGAGGCAGAAACCACATGCCAACATCAAACTGAAGAGCTGTAACTGGTGGGGGGGGGGGGGGGGGGGGGGGGGGGTATATGCTCATGAACACAGAGGGAGACATTTAGTAGCACACTTCTCCTGCCCAATATAGTGTTGGAGCCTCACCAACACTCAGCTGGAAATGTAATGGCTTGGTGGTCTTTTTAATTCTTAAAATTGCCGTTTTACTCCAAAGCCCTTAGTCTTTAACTCGCTCATCACAGACAGTTTTTTTGGGGCCACTTTTATTTGCACCAAGGGCAGGGTCAGTGTGCAGTTATCTGCAGAGCACACACTTGAAACTATGCCCAGTCATTAGAGGCGTGAAGCTACAGAGGATCCATGCCTTTGATGGCTCCATCTGGTCACAGTTGGAATATTTATCCAGCATATTTTTTAAGCTCGCCTTCCACAGCTTCCTCCTGGCTCAACAGTCCAACTTCTTCCCAATCCAAAATGTTGCAGGCTCATGATCATGTGTGTTGCCAAAATGTCCCACCCCACTTTCATCATTCAGCTCCTCAATCATTTCAAAATCTATCAAACCATAGATAGTAGAATGCAGACTAGAGCAATTTGTCCCATATAACTACATCATAGCATGTTGTGTCTCTGTCAGATTGTTTTTTGTGAGGAATTAAGCAATACTGTCATATATATATATATATCTATCTATATATATATATATATATATACACATACATACATATACATACATATATATATACATATATATAAACATATATACACATATATACATTTATTGGTTGAATAATACAGCGTCACTCTAAAATAACAAAATACTAATATATATATATATATATATATATATATATATATATAGTATTTTGTATAGTATTTTGTTATTTTAGAGTGACGCTGTATTATTCAACCAATAAACCAAAACAGTAAAAATTATTTGTAAGTTAAAGGAGCATAGCACAAGTTCCTGAGTTTTTGCACACATCTGCCCCCTCTGGTGATAAGATGAAATGACACCAGTGTCGTGCACGGACATGGGAGTAAAGAAAAAGCTTATGCTGCTGTGACTGCACATGTCTTTTGTTTATAGGTAAGAAAGCTGTAACTATTGAAGTTAGCCCATGTTCTCTCACTAATGCATCAATTATGGCGGAGGCTGAACAAAGCAGCCAGGTGAGCGAGAGGATTCAACCTGCATCACGTTCTCATGAAGTGATTAATCCAGTTTATAGAGGCAACTGCGATGAACGGAGGAAAACTTATTGTTTTGCACCTTTAAAGTAAAAAGTAGTCTGGGAAAACTCCCAAAACCGAATAAGTTTGTTGTGCAACCACTGAAGCCAACAGTTTTTGATAACTGGTAGATTTTTTAACATCACCCCAAAGGAATCTTGACCCCCTATTGACTTGAATATTTCACTTTAGCAAATACTAAAAGCTATTTTTACACTTTTTCAGGAAGTGTTTTTATATGAATAAGCCTTTATTTTCTATTAATAATTGCACAGTATTTCCCCCCTTCCCATAAGTCTCTTCTGCTGAACAGCTTAACTTTAATTTTTGCTTTTTTATATACTTTTTTACATTTTCTCTATGAACCACCATTCTTCCATTTGCCAAGCATGTGTTTCATTTGTGTCTGTGTGTTATATGGGATTTCTGAGCCAGCGTCTCACCAAAATATCATGGTTACATACTGACAATAAGGACTCTTGATTGTTATACATGGCTTATTACACTGCAAAAAGGGAGTTAAAAGTGAGTAAAACTTTCTTGAAATTTGTGCATTTTTCCTTGATTTGAGCAGGTAAATAAGATTATTTGCCAATGGAATAAGATTTTTGCACTTAAAAATAGCAACAATTCATCTCCGTCATCATTTTTTAAGTGCAGGATGTCTAATTTTCTTATTTTAGGGATAAAACTACTAATCCCATTGGCAAACAGTCTTATTTACCTACTCAAATCAATGGAAAATACACTAATTTCAAGAAAATTTTACTTCCTTTTAGTTGCCTTTTTGCAGTGTAAAAATTACTTTATGATGTCAAACAATGAACAGACAACTTTTATGAAAACAAAAACTACTGGTCTCTGCAGAGCCTATTATGGCTTCCGTGCAGACAGGTCCAATGCTGGGTTTTATTATTATTTTATACAACTAAAGCTGCAGTACAGCAGCTGAAATATTATATCAACAGTTTTCAGAACATCTGCGCATCCGTGTATGGGGAAAGTTCTCGTAATACCTACATTTAATGAAATTAGTTTTTAAAAATGTCACGTTTTCCCTGTTGTCTATCAAAATCACTCACGTTAAATTCCCATTTACCCCTCCAAAACGATCCAGAAATACAAATGCATAAAAAGTAAGTAGCTGTACACCTCCAGTAAGTGTGTCCTGCCAGATCTATGGAGGTTTTGTTCCACAGCTATAGCAGGGAAATGCCATTGTTTAGTGCAGCGCCTACAGGAGTGTTGTCATACGCCGTACAGATCTGTTTGTTTGGCTTATCCTGACAGGAACAATTCATCACTGCTGGACATGTTGGCTTAGCCTTCAGCGCTACCACCACAAGCACAGCTACTTCTCCACGGTTTGAGTACTTTTTATGCTTCGCTCCATCTCCTCTGGCGTGCTGCCGCCTTTTTTTTTTTTTTCAAAATGTCCTTTATGCCTTTTGTTATCCCAGACTGCATTGTCTCTTAATTCTTGATTTCTGCGGGTCTTTTTCTCATCTTTCAAAGCAGCATTGTTGAGCTGCAACAATAAAAGGCTGCAACGCTTCATTACTCTCTTTTGTTAACCACATCCTCCGCTGTGTTGACTTACAGTATCCCAAAAAATATAAATAAAAATTAGCACACCTCTCACATTTTTCAAAATATTTTATGGTATGTTGTCCTATAACAGTGCAAATTTGCTTTCCCTTCAGCAAAATAACGCAATAACCCACATCCATGTCTACACCACGGGCTACAGTAGAAAAAACAGATGTAAATGAAAATGTCCAAATTGAACCAAACTAGCCCCCCCCACCCCCGTTATTGCTCTCAAACTGTCCCCGAATGGCAAGAAAACTGAGGCTCTTGTATTTTTGTTCACCTCTGCAGAACTTTGCATGTCTTATGGATAGTAAGGCAAGGCAAATTTATTTGTATAGCACAATTCAGTACAGAGACAATGCAAAGTGATTTACATGATTAAAATATAGGAAAATAAAACAGAATAAAAGCAAGTAGGAATAAAATGTAGAAACCAAATAGAACATCAGTAAACAATTGGACTAAAAAAGTTGAACTAATGATGTTTCAGTAGAACAGTTTAACTAGAACAGTCAAAAACAGTCCTAAACAAATGTGTTTTTAATCTTGATTTAAAAGAACTCAGGTTTTCCACACTTTTACAGTTTTCTGGAAGTTTGAAAGCTGCACTGATAACAAGTCTGTGATGTATTTAGGTGCTAAGCCATTCAGGGATTTATAGACTAACAGAAGTATTTTAAAGTCTATTCTCTGAGTTACAGGGAGCCATGGAAGGACTTTAGAACTGGGGTGATGTTCTCTACTTTCTTAGTCTTAGTGAGGACGCGGGCAGCAGCGTTCTGGATCAGCTGCAGCTGTCTGATCCAAGGTCTGGTAAGGCGCTTTATAAATATCAAATGTATATTGATTGATTGAAAAACATTGCTGCTCCACATAAAGATGGCCTTGGCTATAAGAAGATAACAAACACCCTGAAACTGAGCTGTGGCCAAGACCTTAACAGGACCAGTTCCACTCAGAACAGGCCTCGCCATGGTTGATCAATGTAGTCCCTCATGTCCAGAGGGAGTCTTTTGAAAATAGACATGACAACTTCAGGCTATGATTTTATTTACACAACTCCCAAAAGTAAAATGCAGAGTAGTAGGGGGAAAACAAATGTATACATAATGTTTACATCGCTTTGTCTTTCTCAAAAATATTCCTCTTGGTTCTGCACATCGATGTTACCTTCACTGTAACTAGGCCAGACTGACTCCAGTAGGGCCAGAAGCTCTTCTTATAAACCCTAAGCTCTGCCCATAAATTAGATCAGCAAACAATTCATCATTTATTTTACCACATAGTAAAAACCAAAAACACTGATGTCACAAGAAAACAATATATTTATTCCCTGCTTTCAGTCTGAAGCTGTTGTTTCTTTAGTTAAAAATTTACAAATAAACTTTCTGGCGGAAAGTCCCTGACTTCCTCTATGAGGAAAACGGAAGTATTATGCCCACTTTTTCCCAAACCGCCACAGTCTGACTGAATAACGCTACACAGGTGAGTGCAAACTTATGTATATGCTTAAGTGTGAATGTATGAGTACCGATTAGTGAGCATCGCCAAGTGTGCACCCTTGGTTGCGCCACGTTTTACAAGAGGGATTTGCAGAAAGCATCAAATTGGTCTGTTTGGCTGTGATTCCAGGAAGGAAGCCTCTTTTAAAGACGATGCACAAGAATGCCTAAAAACGAGCAGAATATGGACACGGACTTCTGGAACCATGTCCTGTTGTCTGATGCGACCAAGCTAAACTTATTTGGTACAGATGTTCTCAACAGTAGGCTGAGGCAACCTAACCTGACCCTAGCCTGATGTATGTCGCTCCACCTAGCTCCTCTTACATCCATCTGGGACCTCTCCATAGGAATTGCCTTTTTTGAAGGCTGGGCCTTATC
This sequence comes from Fundulus heteroclitus, assembly GCF_011125445.2. Taxonomy (NCBI): domain Eukaryota; kingdom Metazoa; phylum Chordata; class Actinopteri; order Cyprinodontiformes; family Fundulidae; genus Fundulus; species Fundulus heteroclitus. Next base: position 23,793 of record NW_023397068.1, on the reverse strand, counting down.
AAAAATCCTTGCATATGATTGGATAAGCCACTTGTCTGTCATCTTTATCGACGTGCTATTTCAACCACTCACACCGAAGCTAACCCGTGACGCTGTGAGAGCGACGCAGGAAAAACCAAACTTTTTTTTTTTTTAAATGCGTTTGCGGCTCTAGTGGCACGCGTTTTACTGACAGTGAGCTGACAGGAAGAGGGGGGAAGACAGGTGGCAAAGCGCGGCGGGTCGGAGTCGATCCCGGGCCAATCGCGTCAAGGACTAAAGGCCTCCTAACATGGTTAGCGCTAACCGCTCCTCCACGGGCGCGCCGCAGAAAACAAAACTTGCCAAATGCGGTCGGGAGAAGGGCAAAAACATCGTTTCCACCAACAAAAGCCTTCAGAGCCGTTCTCTGATGTTCTTTTAATGAAACAATATCAGGTAGATTGGACAACATGGAAGAAATAGCAGCATCAATGTTAACGCTTGCTTCCTCAATGCGAGCCGCCATTGCTATCTGAATCAAAACAGTCTCACGGTCGCTTCTCCACTACGTCACATCTATGAAACTCCAGCCCTGCGTCCTGATTGGCCGGACAATAAAATTGGTTGGAGAAATCACTCTCTATCGAAGAGGTCCCAGATGGATGTGAGTGAAGCTAAGCGGAGCAACATCAATCTGGCTAGGGTCAGGTTAGAGGCAACCAGGAGAGGAGTGGAAACGTGTCGTCACTAGAGTCAAGTATAGTGGTGGGGCTGCATGATTGGGCGAACAGTGAATGTCAACGTAATAAAGCAGAGGATGAACAAAAACCTCCAAGACAACCACTGCCTTGTCAAAGAAACTGAGGGAAAAGGTGCTGGACTGGCCAAGCTTGTCTTCAGACCTACTGCGAACATGTGGGCCATCATTATACAGGGGATGGAGCAAGATCTCCAACGTCTACCAAGGGAGCTAAAGCAGCTCTAGAAAATAATGATAATTTGGGCACAACCTGGGTTACGTCTGTGTGTAGTTATTTTGAGTCAAGAGGACAGCAAATTTCCACCATTATACAACAATCCGATCGTGAAATTTTGTGCATGTAAACTTAGCTAATGTTGCCTCTTTAGTGCTCCTGTTAATTTCACTAACACCAAAACCGCGGGCACTGGTTAGCAACCCCCGCTGCTACCGTTCAGATCAATATTAGTAAGGTTTAACTGATTTCATTTTATACTCCGATTAAAAGGTGTTCCTTTGATTTCTTTAAGCAATTTAGTTATAAAGACCTACAAGTCAAGTCCTCTTGGTAGCGAGTGGCAGATGCTGTCAAATCTCCTACATATGAAGAAAAACAACACATGCATATCATTTGCAAAAGAATAACAATCTTGTTTCATTCCAAATTTTTTCATAATCATGTTATGGCAACACATTACTCATCACTTCTTTAACAATGCTTTAATAGTTTATTATTATTATAAGGGTGTGCAAATTTTTTGAAAGCAAGTTATTCTGCCTTTATAAATATTTTTTTGTTGGTTTTGAAAAAACAGAGGGTGTGTCACATAATAGGTAGAAGACGTTTTATTGCATTTATCATGGCCTAATTTTTACATTACAAACCTCAGGAATAGTAACGGTTTTGTCCACATGGAAGAATGGAAGAACAGTGTCGTCGCTGTTACAGACAGAAAAACTAGCCTAGAAGGAGGCAGACATTTAAAAGTTGCTACAGCAGTTCATCTTCAGCCTCGGCTTTCAGGCAGACATGATCCATCCTTCAATAGATCCATTTTTTTTAAACATCTGGTCATAAATCTAATTTTATTTTCTGTAAATGTTGGTTTCATCAACAAGCTGTACTGCTCAAAGTAAAATGGACCATTTATCTGTTGTTTTTTTTTCCAGTGTTCTGCTACATTTCCTCCTCACCTCACATCCATTTTCCTCCCTTACAAGGACAAACTAGGGACTAAAGTCTCCAGCAGCGCAACAATGTGCGTTTAGAGGCATCGTTTTTCATCGTTTTGTTCCTTTTTATCAATATAATTACTAGGGATCATTACAAGAAGCGTCCTGAATACCGATCAGTTACTGAAGATAACAACCCTAACTGTTTTTTACAGGAAAACAAATAATAGGCCATGTATTTACACATGAAAGCCCAGCTTTAGACTAAGCCAACATGTTTCATCAGTATTACACGGTTTGCATTGATATTCCAACCATGTAGCAACAACAGAAACAAATGCACCCCCTTAAGAGATTCATTCTGTTTTTTGCTTCTTCCACACGTAAATGTTTTAGATTAAAAACACATTTTAATTTCAGAAAAGGATGACCTGAATAAATATAACAAATCACTTTTCACATGAGGAAATATTTGTCCCTCTGATTGAGCCATAACTAAACTGTCTGTGGTTAACCTAATTATTTCTGTTCAGTTTCTCCTGACACGCCCATTCCTGATCACTGCTAGAGCTGTAGTCATGAAAACATTTAAAAAAAAAAAAAAAAAAAAACACACATCTTGATGATCCCCAAGGACCTCTGGGAAACATGGGACATTTTTAAGCAGGTGTGCATGTCGTGGTGGAGTGGTCCAGTCAAAGTCTGAACCTGGGTTCCTTTGAGAAGCAGGAGCGAGCTTCATGCTAGAAAACCCTTCAAATGTGGCTGAATTACAACAAGTCTGCAATAAAGATTGGGCCAAAATTCCTCCTCAGAAATATGAAGGGCCGACTGCCAGACATCACATGCCTGGTTCAGGTTCTGACAGACAGACATGCCAATAAGTCTTGTGAGGTTAATGTTTTTATTTAAAAAAGGAACTAAATGTGTAATTTAGTCTGTGTTTTGTGATTTAGAATCAGCTTTAAAATCGACAAGTTGGGTCATTCAAGGAATTTGACTCTGCTTCCACTTTGCTCTCAAAGACATTTTAAAACCAATATACAAAAGAGGCCAATAAACATTTTTATTGTAATAAATAGATAATACAATCAAGTTCTCTTTTTGCTTTAACTGTTAAAACTTTGGCGGGACAGTAGAAATCATGCGTTTTATAAAATCTATTTTATTGGTAAGTCATGATTCAATTTATTTTCTAAAAACCAATGAAAATGGTTTAATAACAGACATTTTAGGTAATTTATAGTGGATTAAAGTTCTTTACAAATAGTTTAAATCTGTAACCTGCAGCTCAGCAGACCGATGCACTTCTTTTTGTCCCTCTAAAGCAGCTCTTAATAACTGTGGCCAAATGTTTAAGAAATTAGCCGTATTTTTTAAACATCAATCAAAAGAACGTAAGTTTATCGTTAAGTTGCATTAACTATTAGCTTTCTTTTCCACAGTTTTCCAAGAATCTGAAATATTCTTCATCTTTCTGTATAGAGTTTGAGTTTTTTCCTTTCCTGCAAAACAGAAAAAACAGAAAAAAAAGGTTGTGGTGGATACTTTTAAAACCTAATAAGTTACTTTGGTTTTTAAGTAACGTTAGGTTTTGCAACAATAGACACATTTTTTTTTCTAAAGTGGGCTCTAAAAAGTGTGTTTGTCCAGTAAAGGATGCCCAACCCTATGTATGTGGAAGTAAAGACTCACGTTATGATTTAAGCTTGATAGAGATTTATTACTTCATCTTTGCAAGGAGTATAATCTTTATGGTATTCAACTGTTGCACCCTCAAAAAAGGATTGCACACTTATCATACATTAGATGCATCCTATATTATGAATTTAAATACATAAATTTATTGCAATATCCATCGCCTCTCTTAGGTGAAGCATATTTAGCTTCATCTAAAACATCTTTGGTCTTAGGTGGACATCATCTGTGGATTTTCCCAGCAGTTATTGGATTTTTCTGCAACTTATTGCACCATTGTAATTAAATGATATCTTACAAATTTTTTTTTTTTTTCAAATCACCATCTGCAGCATCCACATTTTTGGCCGAAAGTTCCTGACGTCTATGGTCTGCAACCATTATAACATAATGTTTAAAGTGACTGGTAAACATGTGTTGCTACTAGAAAGCTATTTAAATACCTTTGTGCTTTTGTTTTAATTGGTTCATTACAATTCATTTAACAAATATGTAATGTAAATGAAATGGCTAGTTAGCCAAATAGATGTATACTTCATTGTTCCCCCAGGGAAATTTGTCTGACATTGTACACTAAACAAAGCTGCTTAAACAATTAAAGACATTACAAACAATAAACATCATCGGAATAGAATAAATAAGTTAACAACAGATATTGCGCGATAAAAATCGGATCCATAAAAGAGCGTTGACGCATTCACACTTACAATCCAGCAAATCAGATCAGCAGGTTAGACCAGAGCATCAGAAGCATGACAAAATACCATATGTAAATAAAGTATATTTGGAAAGCAATGATTTTATTTTTACTTTGATTATGGCATAAGTTATCACAATGTCAGCTGGGATCAGCTAAATACAGCCAACAACTCCCACAGTGACACAGTGACCTCGTTAGGCACTATACAATGGATGCATTTAGATTGGAGTAAATAGGAGTAAATAGTATAATTAGTCTTTCACAAGTACATGGTTTTAAGTAAACCTTAGAATTTTTACAACCCTGTAATAGATATGATTGGACACTAAATAGAAAATGCAGGTTTAGATGAGAAGAAAGAGAAAGAGAAAAAAAGGCCTACATTGTTTTTGCTTTTCTTCTTTCTTTAGCAGCTACAGTGGTATAAACAAACTTAATGAATCCTAAAATTAATCCAGGATAATAGCTTGTTTTTTCCCCCCCGCTTCTGATAATATTTCCAACAGCTTTTTCAACTTGTTCATTCGCTCTGCATACTAAACACATTGGGTCTGAACCAACAAACAGCAGAGATGCAAACAGAAAAAAAAAAAAAAAACAGAGTGAGAAAGGAAATTAGAAAGAGAGGTGAGAGGATGATGAATGGAAGGCACTAACGCGGGTCCCAGGTGTACAGCTGTATGGCAGGTAAGGACAAAGCCTGGAACGATGATCTGTGATGATGGGAAACAGATGACGGAGCACCAGGTGGAGGAAAAAAAAAAAATGACGAGAAGAGCTGAATCACTGCTGGCGCTCACACAGGGCACCTCAGTAAAATTCAAAGGTATCAGCCAAGGCCACAGGTGTGGGAGGGGTGAGGGCTGTCAGTGGCAACAAGAAAAAAATTAACCTGCCACAACAAATTAAGACCCAGTGGTAATATGACTTTTCTTAATGAGGTCATTTTCATACTGGCTGCAACGATTCCCCTAAAAAAATAAAAAAAATAAATACCAGCCCTAACAAAGTTAAAAGCAATCTATTTAATATCACCCTGCCGGGCTTGATCACAGATGAGTCTTAATTTAATAAAGTTAATCATATCATTAGGATATCATTTTGAGATATACTTGTTATAAAGCAAAAAAATAAATAATTAGATTACTGCTCCCTTATAAGTTTCCAGTTCCCCCTAAAGCCATCAGCAGATCATATTGGCACCAACAAATACCTGCAGGGATCCCTCCATTCCATCAACAACTCATTAGGCTTCTATAAAACATACCACACAGAAAATTTGTTGAGTTTTTCTGAAGCAGAATTTAATCAAAGAAAGTCTTTTTTTTTTTTTTTTTTTTAGGATTGATTGAAACAATACAACAAAGTTCTGATTACAGAACCTGAGAGAAGGATCTTCCTTTTATTTAGTCTTCAACTATGCCGTTTGTTTTATTTTTCAACAAAGGTTTTCATCTCCAAACTCTCTGATAAATCACCTCATTGGTGCTAAAATACTTCTGTCGAACTGTGCTTGGTAGCTTTCATAATTTCAACACCAAAAAAAACAACATATAGGCTGCTAAATAAAGTGTAAGAAAATAATATCACTTCTGGAGTTTTTGCCAAATTGTTGGATATTTACAGACTGAACCTGTTCCGATTTTAAGATTAGGACAACTGTTGTGCCTCTGGAAATACTTTAGTGGGTTATTTAGATAAATAATAATAAAAAAACATCTTTCTGAAAATTAGTTAAAAAAGGCAGAAAATGCCTCAAAAACAACCTTAATCAGATTCTTCAAAATGAGTCAAACTTTGAGCCTTTAAATAAATGCCATATGACTCACATTTTTAAATAAAACCTTCCTGTTTATCAGTTATATGGACACCTGAATAGTTTAACCAACCATGAGCTGGATCTGATAGATTAACTATATCCAACAACTTAAAGCTAACTAGGTCTAACTAGCCACTTGAACCATCATTACAACTCCAGGGAGTAATTATCAACCGCTTATGGTACCATACTGGACTTAGTAAATTAAGCCATTTTTGACTTAACAGGTCTTCAAAATGGAAAAAAAAAAAAAAAAAAAAAAAAAAAAACAACTCACACACACACACACAGAAACTTATTGAAAAGTATTGAAAATTAATCATGTGCGGTTGCCGAAAGAATGATGAGAACATGTTAAAAAAGGCACACCAATATGGATAACTTGTTATCTTTTCAAGCATCAGTCAATCATTATGGTATAACCATGGCAGAATTAAATCTTGTTAGTGTCGAAGAAATGTTTCTTTTTAAAAGGCAAACCATTCATCATAATTATTTTGATCTTTACCATTTGACAGAAATACATCTGATGGTAAAATATGGTAAAATTCAGGTTATTACTAAAGTCCTAAAGGCCAATTTTCCTTCATTTACTGAATGAATCTTACTTTATTAAATACTCCTTTTAAAAAGGAAGAAAGCAAAAATCACACCTGCAGTTGAACAAAGAGGAGATGAGCCAGAACTTGTTAAGGATAAGATAAGAAATTCTTTTATTGTCCAACAATGGGGAAATCTGAGTGTAACAGTGGCACAGACAGAGTTACATACAAAAGTTAGTAATGGGGGGGGGGGGGGGGGGGGGAGGACAAGCTAAAGACACGACAGGAGTAAAAAGTAAAATATTAAATACCAGAGTAAATATTGCACAGTTATTGATTATATGGCATACTCAGGTAGAAAAAGATGAAATATTAAAGGTAAACAGTGGAATAACTTCTGCCTATTAACTTGAGATGATGACGCGCTGCAACAGAAAGTTGATGAGGATCAGGGTAGTACAGAGACAGTAACTGGTACAATATAAGAGATTGATCCATCTTCTGTTTATCTGAGACTGAGTCAGCGGGGAAAGAAGTCCAAGAGGGAAACCCAGACATCACTGTCCCCAGAAACATCCTCTAGCTCAAGGGTTCCCAGACCTTTCCATGCCGTGGTCCACTAAACAGCATTAGCTTCTGGCCAGGAAACTAATGCGGTTTTAAAACCCAACAAAATATATACATTTTCTAATGGTTTCCTTACTTTTATTCACTATTTAATAACTAGTACATTTATTTTAGCATCAGAATTTTAATACGGTTTCAACACCAATTCCAACTAAAAACAAACCTTTCGACCAACTGTTGAGAAGAACAGAACAAAATCATACTTCTCTCAAATGTCGGTGTAGTGTACTTATTGTCCAAGAGTAAACGTGTTCCGTTTTGTTTTGAGTACCTCTAACGTGGAAAAGGAAGATTTAAAGCCAAGTAGGTTGTTACAAAAGGGAGAATGCGTTTCGGTACTCTGTGAGCCAAGGTGGGATCGCCTTTACAGACATACGGGATTTAAAACTGAACGTTGAGGCTCTTCCTCTGTCTGAGTTTGTGATCTCAGTATATTAACAAGTTAGATTTTATGAGAATGATGATTTAAAAAAAATAATGTTTTATAATGGAAAACAGATATGGATATTTTCCCCCTCATTTTCCCTCCAATTTTCTCAGTCCCCACTAGCGCCCCCTGGCAGCCCCCACTTTGAAGCAGCTCCCCCAGAAACACTGCTCCAGCTCAGCTGCCCTGGATCCCAAGTGGTTCCCAGGCCAGACAGGATATACAAGCTCCGTTTACACGACCCTTTTTTTAACCGTGCCAAGAACAGTCCGAGCTCGGTAACTGAGATAACTATCGAGTATAAATGGATCGCAAACTGAACTGCACTGTGCCAGATACAACCAAACCGCGCTAAATCTAGTCCAGCTCGATGAGTGGGCTCGGCCCTGTTTTTCAGTGGCACGGTTCTCTGATAAAGAGCGCATGAGCAGACCGCGTCATTTCGTCAGACATTCTTAAAAATACTAGCTTCCCTACCATGCCACACAGTTTCCAGTGATGATTCTGCTGAGCAGTGTGATGAACCTCAGTGTCTGTTGTTGTTTCCTGCGTCTGTAAGCCCTGATTAGACGTTCGTTTGTCTTATCCACGTCCCAAAAGCTGACTCTGTCAAGGAAATTTACCAAAGGTTGCCTTCTTCGCCTGACTCTCCGCAAACAACGAAATATCACGATTATAACCAAGCATAACTTTCTGAATGTTACGGGCGCCGCCATTTTGATTTGCTTGAGTCCCTCCTTTAATCCTAGAGAGCAGTAGTACCGTAGATCGCCACTAGGAGGCGAGGAACCGTGCTAGCGTGATGTGTAAACGGTCATAAGAACCAAGCTCGGCACGGTTAACTGATCCAAGCTCGGTCCGAACTCGGCATGGATCGGTTAAAAAAAAAGGGTAGTGTTAATGGGGCTAAAGTCCCTCCAGCTGGTTCTGTGTCTTCCCTGGTGTCTTCCTCCCAGTGAGACATGCCCAGAGAACCCCCAAAGGGAGGCGTCCAGCGGGAATCCAGATCAGATGTCTGAATCACCTCAACCAACTCCAATTCAGGGCAGATAAGCAGCGGCACATAAGAAAATGGGATTTCAATCACGAAAGTTTGTAAGAAAACTAATATTTTTTGAAAAACACAGATTGCAGTCAGTTATGGAAACTGATCTGATAAACAAAGTGTCTATATTGACTGCAGGATTGGGGAAGAATTTTTTTTTCTGAATCAATAATTCTCATTTCTTTTATTTTTCATGGGTAATCTTAATCATGTCAATCAATGCTTAATCCACCCTCAAAACAATCTTTTTTTTTCATAGCTCATAAGAGTTGAGGTTATCCCTCCTCTCCTACATAAGATCAAAATCCTCGACAGGGACAGAGGCTTAGAATAACCTTCATGAAGCTTTACTTCAGTTTGAAATTGTGCACATTGCAGAGAATACATGATGCAATCTAAAACTAACAGCTCTGCAAACACCAACTCTAAATATGGTGAAAAGGAATTCAAAAATAAATAGATATGCATTTCTTTTTGCCATCTGCCTTGCTTGTTTGCAGAAGATATGTCTATTACTGGAAGTGCCATTTTTTTTTTAATCACACAGTCCAAATAAGCAGCTGATTATTCAGCTGACAAATGAGTATCTGGATAAAATGTTTTCTTTTTAAACAGAGCAGGCCAGGCGCAAAATAAACAGAAGTGTGAAATCCCTAAATTGAAATTTAATAGGAAATATTAAACTTGTTTAGACAACCGAACAGCAGTGGAAATTGTGTGTTTACACACTGTGTTAAAGTTTAATAGGAGAAGTGGATTTCTTCTCCATAACAAAAGGAAAGACTAAGCCAGGAGAATAGATGGGGAGCATGGACGTCTGTACATTCATTTAGTGAGAATATATATATATATATATATATATATATATATATATATATATATATATATATATATAATATATATATATATATATATATATATATATATATATATATATATATATATATATATATAAATAAAACACACACACACACACACACCAGATTCTGCTCTAAAGAAGACCGGCATGGTGAGGAGTTACTGGAGCTGGGAATGAAAGTGGGAGCATAGATATTTTCCCCCTTATGAGAGTGATGCATTTGTTCTTTGTCTGCTCATCCATAAAATTAAATTGAAAGGAGGCTTGGAAAGAGATGCCGAGCACAATCCGCTCAAATTTTCAATTACTTCAGAGTAAAAGCTCCGAGATCGAGAAGAAAAACATTTTTCAAAACAAGTCAGCTTGAATGTATTTGTAATGTGTTTTAAATACTGTGAAATCTGCAGCTTCTGACAAATCCCCAGACAACAACATAGAGGATGGGAAAACCACTTCCCATCAGCCATTACTGTGATTGGTTACCATGGATACTTTGGACGCAAGCTGATGTAAACATTTTTGACAAAGGACAGTTTTGACAAAGGACAGATTGATTTCCTAGGCAAGTACGTCTGCTTTGGCATGAAAAGTGGATGCTGCTCCCCCCCGTCAGTGCCAACATTTAAAGAGATATAGAAGCATTTGGCACAATCACCAACTGGCATTTTAAAGAACGGAGTACGACTCGATGAGAAACTAAGGTTGAACACCCAGCAGGACTCCTTAATAATAATTTGTAGATTGGAAGTGAAAAAAATTGCAGTAAATTTAAATTTGATGTGCAAGAAGTTTGACACGTGGAAAGGACACCAGGTGTCAATTGTGACAAGAAACAACCCCATCAAGCTCCGACATGTTATGGCAGCACAGTTTAACATCCAGGCGCACAATCCCAAACAATTAGAGAGTTTAAGATGCATTCATTCTCCCACAAATTGAGATTTTTAGAAGTCTCCTAATGACATTGCTACTGAATTTGAGCTAAACATCTAAAATAAGGAAAGGCATTTACCCTCTTCTACCCAGTCTAGATAAATAAGCTCCTTACAAATAAATAAATAAAAACAATCACATACACACTAATCTTTTTTTGCAAATGCCATAACATTAATTTACAGAAATAACTATTTGGTTCTTTATAACAAATGGAGATAAACAAAGAAGGCAGATTCTTGTCTGACTTAAAGCAACAAAATAACAGTGAATTATAAAGTAGAAAGGAAATATTTAAAATCAACTTGGTTTATAATCATTTTACTTATAAAATGTCAATTATTTAAACATTTATTTAAATAATCTAAATGCATATTACATTAATTAACCTCTAGCCAAACATATTGATCAGGGTTTCATTTTAAAGCAGGGTGTTTGGTGAAAAATAAATAAATATCACACATTCAGTTTTATGGTACTCTAACAATTTCACTGCCTGCCTAAAATCTAATTCTCAAGGTTTTGGTTTTTATTATGTGAAATTTATTATTCCCCAAATTCCATTTCCCAGAGTCCTTACTTCTTTGAATTGATGGACACAGGAAATTTAAATAGTTTTCTGGACTCATTTTCTTTTTCCACATTCAGACCTGAGAAGTAATCCAAATGACATGTTTTTTTTTTTTTATTATTTTTAGACAGCATATAATCCCTGAAAACCGAATTCATAGTTATTCACAGAAAATACTGACATGGAAAAACCTCAAAAACCAACCTGCAAAACAAATTATTTTCTTATTGACTTTAAAGAAAAAAAACAGTCATAAGTGCTGGAAGATGTTAGGTTTAAATTACATCAAGGTGACAAACGTTTTATAAGCGATTCTCATCTGGTTAGCGGAGGTTTCCAGCCCTTCTCTGTATCCTTAATCACCCGTTTCCTTTCAGCAGCTGGTTTACAATGAAAAGATAAATTAACAACTCAAATCCATTATCTGCAGATGACACTTTTGTTTTCCAACGTTTTATGAATTACGTCAGGTTTCCTCAGAGAATGCATGTTTGCTGCCAAACAGCCTATTACCAGATATTTTTATATCACTCCTACAACTCTGAGGGGACAGAAACCCGAGGTGCAACACGGACAATCATAACAATATCAATTTTGCATCCCTGTCAACAATTACCCTTTTGTATTCTTCAGAATCAGAACCCCATTTGCATGTTCTGGCAGGCAGAATCAGTATAGAGGCACGAACAACAGGCAAACAAACAAAAGATGAACACGCTCAATGTTTGGAATAATTGCACCCCTTATGACCTCAGTTGGTGTTTCTCATTACAAGCTCACTGATCTGGATCACTAAAAAAAACCCAAATATCTGACACCCAGGACAGCTCTGGGTTTTTTTTTTTTTCCATCGTTCTCCTCCTGCTGTTATCTCCTCCATTATTGCTTTAAAATAAATCAGTGGAGCAAAGTGACTCTTCAATTCAAATCCTTCTCAAAGTAATTTTATGATTAAATAAGCTGGAAAAATTGAGAAAGCTCAAGTCGTGCAATCTGCATAAATCAGGAAGGCACAGTCTTTTATTTTTTGGGAGCAGAAAGGTTACTTTATTTCCTGCACTTCTTAAGCTTAGCAGATGTTACGCTAAGCAAAGCCACATGAGTGAAATAAAGCTTCTTCAATGCACAGCAGCATTACCTGAGTGAATTATTTAAGCCAAAGAAGCACACGACGCGTGTTGCTCTCAGACACACACCAGCTGCGAGCACATGTAGACTGCAAATAAACCCGAGTGCTACTGTTGGTTATCCATGGATGTAAACATAATTCATGCAGCAGAATGAGGACCGCCTGAACTCCTCCTCCATCTACAAGTGCGTCTGGCAATATTACGATTCAACACATGTTCAGGAAGCCTAATTGTCCCTGCAATGGCCCATTTGACAACATAATTGTGGTGTTTCCATAAAATTCTCCAGCTAAATGCAGAGATTCCCCCGTGGTGTGATGCAAACGCAGAGTCAGGAAGGTAATTCTTGTTTCCTCCCCCCCCCTCCTTTCCCATAAGTCTTAATTACAGTTATGGAAAAAGGACAACCTGCAGGTTTAGACTACGAGTTTTAATAAGTGGTTTGAGACGGAAAAGATTTATGTGATACCCATGAGTTTTAAACAGGTAAAGAAACTACATCAACAACTTTAAATATAATGTTGTTTTACCTTAAAGAACAAGGGAAAGCCCTACCAGAAAAATCCAAATTAATAAAAATTTGTTATTGCAAAAATGTTTAACCACTAGTGACTTTCACTTTCCAATGTTTTTCTACACCTTTTTTTCCTGTTGCATAACAAAAGCATAGAAATACAGAGGAACAAATCCAATTAACACTGATCTAAAAGTTTGACAAGGCATTTGATTTAAAATACTTTCTCTTTTATATATTGCACGTCAGTGTAAAGGCTAATCTCTATTATATATGGAAAAAAATGTTACAAAATGTAAAAACCTACTTTACTAGCAGTGTGATGTGTGGAGGTTTTTTATTTGACTCGATAAGACATTAATTTCTCAGAAGTCATAACAGCAGGTGACCGTATGCTTCTTTCAGACGTATTTTTACCATACAGGCACACTCCGCGGCTTCCGTAGTAGTTACTACAAGCTTTACGGCAAAGCACCAGAGTGAGCTACTCGCCTATTTTTTATTACTTTAGCCCATCACTACATGGGAATAAATCGTACAGATTGGGGCTTTAAATGAGAACAGAACTACCACTGGTTAACTTTTATTTACAAGTCAACCAATGGAAGTCAAGTTGGACTTCTGCCACCCTATACATGTACTGCAATTGCACTGAGAAATGTCGACTCGTCTAACTCACGCTATTTGCTGCTTCCGTTCCTTTTGCTAAGACAGAGTTGGGCAAAAACACTTTTGTTCACTCAGCTCCCTCCTCCTAAAACCAGCTACAGAAATCGTTGAAATTAACCGACCTTATCTCATTGAGTGCTTTTACTTCCAAACTAAGAGTTCTTAAAGCTGATCAGATAACATGTACCTGTTTTAATTGTTTAGTTGTTTTCTTTTAACCAAGACACTTTTTGTGTGTCTATTAGCAGATGCCGTCTTGGCCAGGACTCCATTGAAAAAGAGGTTTTTAATCTCTTGGTTAAACCTTTGTTTAACCAATCTATATCCTGGTTAAACAAAGGTTAATAAAAATAAATAGTTCTGTAATCAACCCAATATTATAGCATTTTTACCAGAGCTGCATCCGACTTTTAAAGCCTGTCAGAGTCAGTTAAAGCTACAGTAGGGTGCTTTTTTCTTTTAGAAAACCATGGACTCTGCTTGAAAATTTGAACAAATACACCTTACAGGTTTCTTTCCCTTTGATTTCTGCTGCGTTAAAGGCCTCCACTCGACAGGTCCTCCACTAAATTAGCAGTTTCCCTGTAAAGCAGGTCGTTTCTACGACATTTCTCAGCACAGCTGAAGTCCACCGGCAATCTTGAGCTTGAATGACGGTAGCGCTGTGCGTGGGAGGGGGGTTAAGCAGCACTTACACAAGAGTGACTGACTCTGCTAACAACCAATCAGAGCCAAACATTCCTCTTGACTGTGATTGGTTATTTCTGACCGGGAGTGGTGTATTTCTGGAAATGGCAATAGGACCACTGGAAGGAGCCAGAGCACTGAGCTATATAATACACTGGAGTGCTGATTTTGCCGAAAAACTGAAGTCACTGGCCGCCATCTTGCTACTCTCACAGAATCCCACAGGATTTGGTTGCAACAACAAACAGTTTTCTGGCTGTGTGAAATCGTTTCACTGGTAATTCTACAGTCAGTGGATGTACTAGTACCAGTATGTGTATATATATATATATATATATATATATATATATATATATATATATATATATATATATATATATATATATATATATATATATATACACATATGTAAATATATGTTTTTGTATATTGTTATTTATATATTTATAAATGTTAAACATATATATTTAAATGAATTAAATGCAAAATATTTCAGCACATGACTTTCTCAGTACTTGATATTTTTAGAACATAACTTAAAACTATATGGCATTTGACATTTTAAAAGTTTTAAGCCCCCCCTGAACATGAGAAAATCCTCGTTATTCGATGCTGTAGCGCACATATTCCCTAGTTACTGGGGGAAAATAGGGAGTACCAATATGGCGGCTGGTGGCTTCAAAGCGACTCGTTCAAACAGACGGTGATTAGCACTCCGGTGTATTATATAGCTCAGTGATACAGAGGAGCTAGATATTTTACACAGATCATCTCTTTCATATTTTACTGTCAGGCCATGGTGACTGTTTTAACAAATATGTAAAAAAATCTTTTGGTAAAATTAACTTGACAAAATGGAAAACTAGTTACCCTACCCGTTACAAAAATGTTTCTCCATTAAAGGTTTAGTACGTTCTGTGTATCAGTGGCATTAGGACATGGACATACAGAGCTTTTGTGCAACTTAAAGGGGTTTTCCTTGAAAAGGTCACGTTGCTCTGTTAACACAAGAAAGTAGCTGCAGAATTTCTTCAGCCAAATTGAATTGCTTCTCCATGAACAAAAAGGATTTTTCTTATTCCCCTGCCCACTTCTTTGTGTCATGCGCTTCCTGTAACCATTCAACCTGCCATTTCCCAGCATGCATTGTTCCGTTCAATGCGCTTCCTGATGTAAAATTAATACGTATGGATTGCTGTGCTGCCATCTCGATGTGGTTTCATTGTAGGAGTCATAGCCACGGTTGCATGCCAGTGCTTTGACTGATTCTGTTTTAAGTGTAAGCCCTCACTTTCCCCAGTGCTGGGACAGGCTTCACACTCTGAGCTCTTTAAATAGCCGTGAGAGTAAAGCAATGGCCCGAGGCTGCTCTACCTGTGCGTACCACCTATGAATGGCAAACAGAGCCACAAGGACGTTCAGTACTTTTAAGTTGCTGAAGGGTAAAATCATGAGCCTGTTACAATAATCAAATGGGCATTTTATTCTAATATACATTAATTATCAGGGACTGCCAGACTAAAGTCAAAACCAAAAGAGAAGATTTGTGTTATGGAAGGGTTTCCATTCATGTCTATGCATATGTCAGAATAAATTACAATAGGGTCAAACAGTGAATGTGTAGAATCCCGCTGGACTAAAGAGAAACACTGGCCACAGGAACTTGACTGGTGCAGAAACATTCAGTCAGACATTTTAAAATTATACTCGTCTCTGTAGCATTTTAAATCATGCATTTCGTACAAGCAGGCCAGAAAGTTGTATTTTTCAGAAGGAAAAAAGTTGCATCCTGGACTACCGCCTCAGGAAATTTCATATCATGTTTTACCTACCAGCTAGTTTGGTCTCTGATTTAATACGGCCTGTTTTCCACCAGTCTTAAAAACTGCACTTGGAATTTAAATGGAAATGGGTCGCAACTTGACTTTATTGTTAATAAGTGTTGTTAATAATATACAACCTTCAATTTTGTCTAATTGCCTGACAAGAAGCCATCATTTCTTGTCACTGTGAATATTTATCTTTTTAAAAGATATTTGTGAATTATTTTTTTCTGTCTGAGGCAGTGGTTAGCAGAAATGTTGCTGTATCACCCAAGGCCTTGTTTTATTTATTTTTTTATTTTTTTTTGGGGGGGGGGCTTCTGTGACAGTATAGGGTGCACAAGATGCTTTTAGAGTCAAGCTGGTTCTTTTGTAACTTCAATTAAATTTTATTTATATAGCGCCAATTCATGAAACATGTCATCTCAAGGCGCTTTCCAAAGTCAAATTCAATCAGATTATACAGATTGGTCAGAAAGTTTCCTCTCTAAGGAAACCCAGCAGGTTGCATCAAGTCTCTCCAAGCAGCATTCACTCCTCCTGAAAGAGCGTAGAGCCACAGTGGACAGTCGTCTGCATTGTTGATGGCTTTGCAGCAATCCCTCATACTGAGCATGCATGAAGCGACAGTGGAGAGGAAAACTCCCCTCTAACAGGGAGGAGAACCTCCAGCAGAACCAGAACCGGGCTCAGTGTGAACGCTCATCTTCCTCGACCCACTGGAGGTTAGAGAAGACAGAGCAGAGACACAACAAGAGAGACAGAAAAGCACAAAAGCACACATTGAACTAGTAATCTGTTCTACATTAGATGGTAGTAGCGGGTGAGCCGTCTTTCCTGGATGATGTCACAGCTAACAGAATGCCAGACTAGGTGTACCTTCTATAAAGAAAATAGAGAGAGAGAGCAAAAAGTTAAAAGCTGAAATGACAACAGTCAATGCAAAATGGAGAGCAGTAGGAGAACTCAGCAGAGTGAGAGAAATAGACCCTGATGTCCTCCAGTAGCCTAAGCCTCTTCAAAGTCTGGTTTTCAATCCTTGAGTTTGGGATTTGGTTCAAGTCCTATTCATAACCGATTGCAGGGTGACAGATAAATGGCAGAGGTATGCAATCTTTGGCTATGGAGTGTCTGAACACCTATTTCTAAGCCTTGCCAGAGATTGATTGGATTTAGGTCTAGAATTTAAATGGGACATTTTAACATAAACCTTCACCATCTAAAACATGAAACTGTAATCCTGACTGCAAGTTTAGGGTTGCAACGTTCAACTGATTTTCTTAAAGTATTGCCCAGTATTAAACTCTATCCATCTTCTCATCTTATCTGCTGTCCTTTCCCAGCCTGACAATTTAGATGGGAGAATTTTAAAAACCTAACGTCTGGCCCCTTGAAATTAAAGCATATTTTCAATATGTTGGATCTTTGACAGAGACCAGCATGAAGATTGGAGACACCATTTTTATACTGAAATTGTGCGATGCAGTATTAAAGTTCCCAACCTGTTGGCTGATCATCTCTGCTGAGATCTCATTTCAGTGAAAGGGCTTTCAGCAATCTGCTGTCTATTACCGGATAGGATGTTACGCCACACTCACAGCACAGTCGAGTCACGTAGACTTTAAATGCTCCACGGTAAAAACCAAACCTGGCCAGTCGCCAGGTACAGCTCGGGGCTTGTGAGCATGCATGTCAGCGTAGGAGGTTAAAAAAAAAAAACCTCAACAGCGAGGCAGGAAGCCATCAATGGGGGAGCTCCCATTCACCGTCACAGAAGGCATCTTTTGTCTGCAGCCAACACACTTCACTTTGGGTATAATGTAATCTGTTTAATATCCCAGGCAGTCCTTTCAACCCCGGCAATGCTTAGACAGACGTTTTTACCGTAATTGGCTCATAGATCAGGGTTGACTGCATAGGGCCACTGTATCCAGGTGCAGTACATCAGCTGATCACAGCTTCAGAGATAAAACCTAACCCTGCCTCTGAAGGTGAGAGCATGTAGCAGTGGGTAAATCATTAGTAGTCCACCTACAGTGATGATCTTAGTGCTTTAAAAAAAATTTAAAATAAGAACTTTCAAATCAAAAAGCAGTCATAGCTGATATGCTTCATTATTAGAGCACATAATTCATTAACATTGTTATGAAGAACCACTTTTTGCTTTAAAAAAATTGATGCTTTGTACAAAAGATAATAATTTCACTTATCAAAGTAGTGATAATTTGATTTTAATTTCCCTGACAAAATTTACTCATTTTTCAGCATCATTTTAATTAGGGGTGTACAATGAATCGCATTTGCAATGTAATCGCGATTTAAAAAAAAAAACAATTTCCAATTAGCAGAGGTCTGCAAATTTTCACTACGTAACAATTAATGGATCAGACACCTTTAGGTGTCGGAAATATGTTTAAAGTAGGTTTGCTCCACATGGAAGGAAAAAGAGTTGCAGCAGTGAGATAATCTAATTGTATTATTTGTTTTAGAGTTTTTATGATCATATTTTTTACCAGAAACTTTCAGAAATGTCAATATAGCATTAAGTAATGGTCAAACTGTTTAATACATAGAATTGTTTGTTGGTTGCACTTTATGTTCAACAAGGATTGATGTCCAAATGATATTCTGAATAAAAACAGTTACATTTCTTATTTTAAAGAGTCCTTGTTCACAAATATCTTTATCTACAGGGCATTTTTGTTGCTTGTGGTTAATCCAAAGAAAAGTCTAAATTAAATTGCAATTGAAATATATCGCAATTTTTATTTTTGGCAAAATCCTAAAGCCCTAATTTTAATGCATTTGTTTGCAAGTGTCTGCTGAGGCTTAATCACTAAATCACCTACAACACAGAAATAAGGCTGCATTGGTGCTACACCTAAAATTGCTAAGGTCAATGTGCAAATCTCAAAAATATGGTATAGCGTACTCTAGGACCTCAAACATTGTTCTACCACTTGGATTCTCTCAACATTAGACTTTTTATTACGGACAAAATAAATAAATGTTACATATTTTATAATTAATACATCAATAAAGTGCATGATCGGTTTCTGAATTTTTCAGTTTTTTCCAGTCTGTTAAGAACATTTAAATTAACATGTCTCTTAAAAACGTAAATGCATTTATAAATTTTGTTATGTCCTGGTGAAGTGGGTGTATTAATAGACAATTCATTGTTTGAGAAATTCCACGATACTGCTTACACTAAAAAAATAAGAAATTTCGGCCATATTGCAGGAGTTTTGCCATAAGAGTGATAATTCATGACTTAGTAGCTTTATTTGTACGTGTTCTAGCCTCAAAAGGTAATGCTAAATAGCATTAAGTTCCACTTCCTATGAACAACTTAAATAGATTTTCTTGGCAACTCAAAGCAACTTCTGTCTCAACACGTATACCTACAGCTGGAATAATGTCACAAGGACAAACATTTAAATAAAAGCACCAGCACTAACATTTTACCATTTGTAGCAAGAAACGTTATGAAACCATTAAATAAAGTGGAAAATTGGACGTGTTAAGAGGCAGAAAGGCAAAATGTCTAACATGGACATCCATGAAAAGCTCAAAGAAAAAGAAAAGCTCAACAAAGCAAGCAAACATTGTGCATCTGTGAAAGAATGATTATATCTGATTAAATATGCTGCAGCTGAGTAGTTACCAAGCCCTAAACTCTAAATTGAAGAAATTACACAAACATTTCCTCTTTGTTACATTTTCTATGACAGTTTTCATTTCCATAAGTTCCTCAGCTATATTCTCCTACTTCAGCCATTTTCCACCAAACCACCCTATTTATTTATATTATTCTGCATTTCTTTCACCCATTTGGTTTTCTGAACATATACTTTCCCTTCCCTCTCCAATTTCATTGCCTTTATCAGACTGCATTAACAAGATTTAGCTGTACACTGAGGTGCACACACCCACTCTCCTTCACAAATGTGCATACAGACATCCCTCAACAGCATGAATTAATTCCTCCAGCCCCTGAGATTTTCCCCTTATAGCCCATTTCTACAAAAAGGTTTAAACAAGGGCTGCTATGAAGCGAACACCACCTGACTGCTTTACCTCCTCAGCAACCTTGAGAAAAAAAAGTAGTTGCTGAAACATCAAGGTGATTCAAACCATTTCGAGATTCTCAATGAAGCCCAACCCAAGTCCCTGGAAAGACGAGCCAATCTGATTGGATTTGGGTGGATTTTAGTCGCAGACACAGAGACAAGATTGAAGACCCCAATAGGTCAAACCGAAGAACAGCATGCTCTGCATTGTCAAGAACTTCTAACAGACAAGATCAATTCCTGTAAGTCCAGGCGCGTCAAGTCAAAGGAGTTCTATAAAACAGCTTCACTTCAGCACTTATCAGCAGAAAGAGTCAGAACAGCAGACTGAGCAGCTGTTAAGACTTTATGAAGTTTGCAGCATCGAGTGATTTCTGCTGCAGATCTCTTGATACTGAATCATATTTTACTACAGGAATGTTCAAGGTATATAGTATCAAAAATACATGTTAGACCTTTCTGGATGCAACCTGTAACAAACGGCAATTGTATAACTGGTAAGGACTCTTTAGCCAAAGTGGAAGTGTGTTAGCATTCGCCATGATAAGTGCCGTCCAAACAGTGCAGTCAGAAATGAAGGAGGTAGGAAAAGAAGCTTTTATGCTTCCCATCATAGTTCCTTTAGCAACGGGAGCTTGTGGATGTCCCTCACTGGTGCTAGCCAAAAGGAATCCCACAATCCTTTGAGTGACATGACATAAGCACAGCCCAACTCATGGACATTAATGAAAATGTCCGGCAAGACAGGAGCACCATTATGGGCAAAGTGAAGCAATGCTAGGTCAGGCAGTAATGCGTGTACAGTACAGTGACATTATTGCTCTACATGTACTGTGAGTGACACATGCAAATGTCCAAGGCAAGAGAATTTTTCATTCTATTGTCTCTTTGAGGTCGGTTGTGTTTTTCTCTCCTCTCCAGCTCTTCGCCCACCCTACCCCTTCTCCTGCTTCTGCTGCTATGTCTTGTCTTTGAGCACTTTCTTCATCTCACCCGAACTCTGAAAAACCATGGATCTGGTAGGCTGGTCTCTCAATGCTATTGATGAAATTCTTTCGACGGGTAGGCAGCGTAAGGGGGACCTGTCCGGTCCCGATTTGACTCTTTTCGTGGGATACACCCTATATTCTTGGATGGAAAACGGTGTGTCTTTTGACTTTGTCAATCCTGGACGTGGAGACGTGTAGATGTTTGGATTCATGATACTTGGATTTCTACTTATTGGATTTGGTGGATTTTTGATGTATCGGCAAATAGAGCGGATGTCGGTAGCCATTTGGCCTTGATCAGTCTACTGGCTGCATATGACGCTATCACTAAGGCGGTGAACGAACAGACCCAGAATGTTGGAGGAGCGGAGCCGAAAAGCTGGATGTGCTGGAACGCAGACTGGCTTCGGTGGTTGAACTCTAGGGGAGATGGGACAAAACCTGGAAGTGAAACGCGGAAAAGCCCAACTAATTTGGAATATTGGATCTCGCCATTTGGACCCAGCAAAGACTTAAAGCTGACGGGAAAGTCAGTGCAGCTTGTCCTCATAACAAATAAAGTACTTGGATTATGCCTCCCCTATCAATAATCACTCCCTGGTTGTTATGTCGAGAGAGCTCAGAACCCTCCCCCGCTCCCTCCTCCCCCGCTGACACCTGCGGATGCTTTCTGAACTGTTGGCTGGTTGATAACATCAAGGACAATGGCCTCTGGAGAGTGTTCACGAAAATATAAAGACTTCACCTAAACAGACACACATAACTGATGCCCACAACAACTTATGAACTTACACGCGACTAGTCTCCAATGTTAACCTCTGCTTATATGCGTCTCGTCATATTTGTGCTTCTCGTGCCAGAGGTTTTTGATATCTCAAACGGTATCCTGTTATTAGGATAAAGTGTGAAATATGTGTTTTTTCCTCCCCCTTCCTAATTGTGGCTACTATCTTTCCACAGAGTAATGGCAGCGCCCTGTGGGCACCGTGTAAGGTGGTGTCCTTGGCAGCATGGCCTCAGTAAATTGTCTCCCCCTGAAATGTTTGTGATGTATGTTATGGCAATTGTACTGAAACAGTAATTTCCCTCTGGGATTATTAAAGTATATCTGAGTCTGATTCAAAGTGCTTTTCATGAACACAAAAACATCCTTGACTAGACTTCTTTAGTTTCACTGGAAGAAGCTTAAGTTCAGTCAAAGCTTAATTGTTTATAGCCATACAATAAACAAAATCACAGTACTTAATTGTTTTTATTCATAAGAAATAAACTAGGTAAATACTGGGGTGTTCATTATTATTATCATCATCATCATCATCATCATCATCATCATCATCATCATCATCATCCACAATCAAGAAATAAAAGCTCTTACAAGCACAATCAAAAACCTAAAGAGCTTTACCGCGAAAACCGTCAAGCTGAAGGTGTTACAAGTACAATGTGCTTTATCGACACCAACTCCTTACAGACTGTCCAGTTGGTCATGAGTTGATGTGTAAAGTACATAAAACATCCAGCATGAGCAGAAAAAGTGGAAAAGTATAATACAATCGGTCCTGGTATGATCCTAGAAGCAGATGCTTTCTGTAGTTTTAGTTCAGCATAACCCGAGAGCACAGCCTCTGCTGCTTACACCACCATGTTTTAACTCCAGTTAATACAATCCAGATAGCCAGGAGCGCTTAAAACCTGATTATCTTGCTCTGGCCTTCCGCAACACAGACTGCAAGTCTGATGCTAAGTAAACAAAGTGATTTGCTGCTGAATTAATATAGATGCTGGATAATCCAATTAGAAAATAGAGTGCAGTTACAATGGCTGTCAGACTCTGTTAGACTTCCTTGTCAGTGCTCCCTGGAGACCAGAAGAGGCAGGTCGCCAGAGGATGCAGAAGGATAGGCAATGTGGGTTTTTTTTTTTTTTTTTGGAGGTAAGGATGTAAATACGACACATTTACAGTTTTAATGTTATTAGGAAAGCTCTTTAGTATGTCACCACTTCTACATATCAAAGATAGTTGATTTTTAACCACGCTAAAGTTATACTGTTGCAAGACTATTACTGAAAATTATGATGACATTATGATTAACACTCATTTTCCTCACTCTTTTCTTTATCAATACAAAATGTCCCCACTTATGCCCTCAGCCTCTTGGCCGCTAAAAATCATACATTAAGTGTGACCATTAAGGGCAGTTAGATTCAAACCAATTGCTCAAATAGATCATTGTTATGTGTTATGATCGTGAATCAGGCAAACCCAGTTTCAAGCCAAACAAGTGAGGTTAAGGCAAAAAACAGGATTTTTTATAATGAAAACAGGGACAGGGGGCTCAATAGTCAAAAGGGCAGTTCAAAATCCGGTACACAAAAGCAGTCCAAATAGGCAGAGGTCGACAGGGCAAAGCAAGCTCTGGATCACCATGGGACAAAACTATCCGTAAAAAACAACGGAAATCAGTCAGACAGGGCAGGAAAAACAGATCAGGGAACAGGCTGCTCAGAATCAAAAAAGTCTTCGGGTTTCATCAAACAGGTCAATCAGCTAAGAATGCTGGAACTAAACTCACCGTGGCTCGTTAATGATCTGGCGGAGAACTAAAAACCTAGACGGGCAGAACTATATAGTGAAGTGCACAGGTGAAATGGAGTGAAAACTAATTACCGGGAAAACAGCTGGTAACTAATCAGAGGCAGAGAAGTGACTGACAGTGAACTGAAACTGATAGGTTTGTGACGCTGACAGGGGGAGTGAGCTGGCAGGTGAAACAGAACTGAGCTAAAGCTTACAGAACCCTAACAGATAGTATA
>NW_023397067.1:0-69303 GCF_011125445.2 Fundulus heteroclitus | reverse complement strand
AAAGAAAAAAGACTGCTTTGTATAGGATATAATTAGGTATAATCCAAAATGATCAAAGAGACTTTTCATGTAAAACAACAAATGCAAGGTAGAATTCCAAAAAAGTCCTCTAAAAGTTTTCTTTCCTTGGCTCTGTATTTCATTTAAAATACGATATTGGTATTCTTATCTAATAAATGACATGACAGGCATCAATAGCCATCAATCCCTGGTCTCTTAAAAGGAAGACATTTGGACAATGCCTTTAAAATATATTGACTCGTGTGGTGCGGTCTGTGAAAGCAATTACCGAGCACTCACTTTCCTTGGGGTCCTGGAAATCTGGTGCAGGATGAAACAACCTCTTTCATATAAAACATAACAAGTAGATTCATTGTCACTCTGTCTCTAAAGACTAGGCAGAATGTCTATGTTTAATGGTATTCCATAGTACTTTTTTATTTTTTTATTCCTGTTTCTAAGCTTTTTCCTTATCGGTCATTGTCTAAAGAAACCTATGTATTGTGTAATTTAGTCTCCAGCTACAAATGCTCCACTCATAGTGATGAAAAAATATCTTCAATCATTACACCATGTCAAGAGACTCTTACTAGTGTATATGTTAGGAGAGCAAGTGGCTGTAGAAAACCACCTACTGCATGAAACCGATAAGATAGATGGAGCTTTAGGTGGTCTGGCTCCAAAGTGAAACCCCTATATGGCTGAACAGAGAACTTAGAGTCCCAATCACCATCGGAGTAGTCCTGCAGCTGTAAGGAATGGTGGTGTGTTTGCTTTCTTTAACAGGCCTGGTAAATGTGCTGACAGCGTTTAGGGCACAGTGACAGACTCTGCAGAGGAGTAGTGAAATAAAGGCTGAACTAACTGATCCTAATTTGATGGTATTACTGCACCGTTAGTTGTTTATACTTTGGGGCGTCATGCAAAAGTTATGAAAATATCTTTGAAGCCAGATAATGGCATGATTAATTTGGATTTTTTTTCTCTTATATCTTTATCAAACTAAAAATCCTCCAAGTTCTTTGTCCCAACCTGCATTGATTGAGTATTGGACATATCTATATTAACATGGTAGATGAATAAGATGAATTTTCGTTATTAAAGAATTACCTTGAAAAGAATCAGATTCCTGCACACACTTATAATCTGAATTTAAATTATTTAAAAGTATTATGTATTTAATAAACTACTAATTTAAGTTATGAGAACAGTTTCATTTTGCATGTGAGGTTATTGAACGTTGCCAGAATACGTAT
The DNA here is from genome assembly GCF_011125445.2 of Fundulus heteroclitus. NCBI lineage: Eukaryota > Metazoa > Chordata > Actinopteri > Cyprinodontiformes > Fundulidae > Fundulus > Fundulus heteroclitus. The sequence continues at coordinate 68,047 of NW_023397067.1, read as the reverse complement.
TTATAGGAGCAACTACTTGATTTTTGCTGGTCCAAAACCAAATTAGTTACACACTGTCCCTTTAAGAAATTATTTAAACTATTTGCCCAATTAGAAATCAGATTTTGGTTTGCTTAGTGACATAACCAGATATTTTTCTGTGTTTTGACATACCAGTGTTGAGTAACGTGGAACCATGCAAAACATATGAAGAATGAAAACAAAGAAAAGCTCATGCAGTATTCATCAATGGCAGGGAGGAGATAGAGGAAATAACACAGGCAGTACTTGCCCCAAGGTGGAAGCTTTCAAATTCCAGAAGATAAGAAAGAGCAGAGAGAAAAGGTTCAGTCCAAAATCTGAATCCAATAAATTTTGCAAGAATTACAGACCACACCTTAATGATATGTACATTTTGATGATATGCATCTCTCTAATATATTATATGTTTTGTCCGTTTTTCAGGCAAGACAGTCTGACTGCATCAGTCCTGAGAAAGTCTTGGAAGTATAGTCACAGCAATAAATAAATAAAATGGATGAATAAATAAAATGATAAAGCAGGGGAGAGGGAATCAGTGAGAGCTCAAAGCATGATGAGAGGATTGCTGTTTCATTTTAGTCGTTCTATGTAATATGTATACAAGTTGTATCAACACTTAAGAAAGAAAAGTCATAATCACAGACAAAAACAAATGTGTAATTTGTAATAGAAACATCTTTCTTACTTCTCCAAGTCTGGAGAAATAAACTTGTTTAGTAACAGAGATAACAATGACAAGGTGAAGCAGCTTTCATTTCACTCTAAATCACATGAAAGCCAGATGAAGGGGTAAGGAGGGGATAGAAGTGTCAATGCAGACAACATCAAAAGTCCAAAGCTCCAACATAGTACATTGGAGGAAAAGTTATGCTGAGGAGTTTGTGTGGGAGTAAAGATCAACTGACCAGTGGGTTATTCTACAAAAGAACAGCACAGCGGGACTTCAGAAATCTGAGCTGAAAATATAAAGGAGTGGTTGTGGTTGCAGCTAGCACTAAGTGTTACACATACTCAACAGAACAACCCAGCAATTCTGTCTCTGAGCAACCGGCTAGGCTGAATGTTATTGATCTGTTTGTGTGGATCTCATACTCACAGATAGCTTGTTTTATAGTGTCCCCAAGTTTAGCTTGAATGAAGTTTTCACTGTATTTAGGTAAAACAAGGGCCAGGCTGCAGAACAGATCAAAGTTCAACTTGAATTATTTATTTTCTTTTATATGTGTATATAATCAGATGTAAATTAACTCGTCGATGGCATGATGGAAACAACACAGCAGCCCCTTTGTTAAGCAACATTCTTCATCAACTAAAAATGCATAAGTAGCTGGGAGCTTTGTAGATGGTATTTAGAAAATCTGATCATCTGTAATCAATAGTCTTAAAAATTGCCTCACCTGTAATCTGTTCCATTAACTGGAGCCCATGTGTAGGTTCTGACACCTCTGTCTATATATCTCTGTCAAAAGAATACACATATTACAATTTATTTTTATTGTTCTTACAGCACTAGTGGCTTATTTTTTTGTACAGTGGGTTGACAGGAAAGGGGGTACGAGAGAGAGGAGAGACATGCGGCAAAGGAACACAAATCAGAGTCGAACCTGGGTCGGCCAGGTATATCGATATATGATTGTAATGATATACAATCATATATCAATACGTAGACAAGTAGGCAACTGTGGGTTAAGTATCTCAGGGTTTCTGCAGTATGTAATTGACCATGGCGGTCTGCCACAGCAAAATAGGTCGCCACACCTTCAGTGTAAAGTTTTCTTTAAAAACATATGTTAAAACAATGTAAAGCATATGGGAAATATATATCCTATATTATGTATAGCCTATATTTGTGCACTTACACTAACCATCATCAGTTTGAAATGAATCCAAATATCATAAAACATTAAAATCTACTTTATTTTGAAAAACTAACACTTCCTGCTCCTTCCTGTCTGGCTACGAAGCTGGCTAGCGGTCACAGCGTGGTGCACTGCTCTCAGTCAGGAGGAAGGAAAACTAGATATGACAGTCGTGTTGCCCAGTTTGCATCTTTGTTGGTGTATTTAACAACTTTTCAGAACCCTCCAGCAACTTTCTTTCAAAAAGTGACTAGCAACAAGTCTAGCATCTATTTCTGTGTTAAAGTCAACTTTACATGAAAGCACCAATTGTTCTGGAGTCACTGTTTTGAGGCAGCAGTGAGAGTTGCTAAGTTCGTTTCCCATTCCCCTCAGTTCTGTCTCACAGGCACACCACAGCTACTGCTGCTGTTTTCCTGAAAGCCCAGCATGCTGCGACAGCTGAGAGGAGACCCACGGAAAAATGTATCATGCATGCACAAACGTGCTTATGATCTCGCCCTGAATTACAAAGTGGGAAATAAATATGAAGTAAATATAGTTTTTAATGTAGTCTCTTTTGTCTCTGAATCTGTTGCTCTAAAATAATTCTTTGAATTTAATTCACACACAGCTTCAATTCTCATTCACTTTGTGTGCCTCTGATAAGTGTCTTTTTTGTACAGTTTTTTTTTTTTATGTAGTGTGGACTCATCATTTCATAAAGGTAATTTGCAGTTCCAAACACATTTGATCACTTTTTTGTCTTTGGAAGAGTTTCTTATTCTTACAGCCTGTGTAACAAATGTATGAACAAATATGCAAATCAGACGATGACATTAACTACCCACCCCCTCAATAAAGAAAAAAAAAAAAACACGCCACCACAGTTTAAAAGAAATCCAAGAAGAAATCTTGAAATCGTATGTGGCCCTCGACAAGACAAGAATCTGCTAGTCTTGTCGAGGGCCACATAAACACGAGACATGGGGAAGCTGAAATTAAACCCACAACCCTTCCGAGTAAAGAGTTACAAAGTACAAAGAGTAGAATATATGCATGGTTTTGGGAGTTTTTTCTCAGCTCTTTACTTTTATCGGTTGATGAATTGTCTTGACTAGATAAGCTGTAATTTTTGAATGCCTCATATATGTATACATATTGTTATTTTTTTTTCTTTTGATTTGTAGAAGTTCTGTGGAGCTGGAAGCTTTTCTTATGGCTTAAAAAGTTTATTCATGACAACTAATCACTAATAAAACTGCAACTATATACTGCTGTTTGCTTGGTAGTTATGAGAGCTGCCTGTTATTTTTTCTAAGGCAACTGCTGTGAGTCCATTTTAGCTGTCATCAAACACTGAGCAATTTTGCCACCACCCTACTTTTATTCTGCCACCTGCAGGGCTGTCTTAATAGTAATTAGTATGCTTTCACAACTGAACAGGTTTATGGTAAATGTGTGTTTTGTTGATATGGAACCTGCCAAAATGAAGTTGCTTGTTTGGTGGTTGCTTTGTTTGGTGGTGTACATTCTGTGGATTTAAACATTTGGTTATATGTACCTGGATGGTATGCTGAAAAAAAACGGTACAAAGATTAAAGGCTGTTATTTGTAGCAATACATCTGTTTTATGTGAAGTGTTGTTCTTCTGTATAACCTCTTATTGGTATTGTTTGACATCGTTTTTGTGTCAAATGCTTACAAAAAGTCACTTCTTCTAGCTTTTTTGAGCCTTTTTTTGTTAAGATCAAGGGAGTTTCTTGTCCATGGATCCTAAATTTAAATGTTACAATGCTCAATCTAATTCTTCATCCCTTTCACCTTCTGCTTGTGCTCCGTCATAGTGGAACGTATACTGTTAATCGGGAAATTGTGCCAGGATTGCTAGATGAACTTGCAGTTGAAGGACATTTTATTAAAATATTTTTATTTAGCAGTGTTCTTCGGCAGAATTGTAAGCCAACTGTCTTGGCTGAGAAGCAACCCTACATATGGATTCTATCACAATAATTTACTGCTGGTATGGTCCAGGACTCATAATACTGCTCACCTTTTTTGCAGACAGTGCATAACTGGATGTGTAAAATAAATTGAAGACAGATTCAAATGAAAAAAATGGCTTTGCACCAATTCTTTTTCCTGACCATCCTTGATTGTCTGGCAGATTTTTCATCTGTCATTAACATTTTTCTTTGACGAAAGTGACTTATTTTCTTCTCACAAGACTGTTTTCTTTACCTTTCTGAAGATTACTGACATTGATTGGAAACTGCTGCACTGATGAAAATATTATGTAGTACACTACATAGAAACCCCCCCCCCCTTTCTTATAACAATAAGAGCAGACTATGGCACACACACCAAAATAGCCTGAATATTGATGGTCTTCCGGGGTTTCTTGAACCAGAAACCATCCTATCAGCCTATCACCTCTCAGCCACTAACCACTATCTAATCAGCTCAGTCACCAGTCAATTAGGCAACATCAACTCCACCTGCTGCCACTAATTACTTCCAACTCTGCTGACCTGTTTCGCTGACTACATCTACCTGCCTCAGCCAAGTTATCCCTGCCAGAATGTCTCTTCTTGTCCAGTGTAATGTGCTTCCAGTCTGCCAGTTCCTGTGTGCTCAGCCAGCTGGACTCTTCTGTTTGCCTTTCTAAAGAAAGTTCCCTGTGTCAGTGTGCTGCAGTTCTGCCTGTTTCCCCGTGAGTTCCAGCTGCTTGCTCTGTCCGTTCTGGTGCACATCACCTGTTCTACCCACATCTTCTGGTCCCCTGCTCATCCTTGCCTATACTGTCAGCCATAAAATCCTGTGTTCTAGTCTGGTTCCACCTGCATCTGGTCAAGTCTGGTTCTGCTTGCCTGCCTCACCTGCTATTATTCATTCTCTCACTATAAACCTTTTAAAAGATTGTAACTCTGTTTGGCTGAATATCAGGTTCACAAGCAGTAACCTTTAAAAAATGTTCCCAAACAATTTTAAGCAGATCATGGTGGTTCACTATGATGGTGGCTGAATATTCCTTTCCTGTGTTAGGCATGCTCATCAAGGCATTGGAAGTTCATACATGATGTAGTATCTTCACTTGAAGAAGTGGAACGGTCAGAAAAATTGTAGCTGGAGAGGCTTGATAGCCTCATGCTAAAGCTACTTTCCTAACCATTTCATACCAAGCTTCTTCACCATCACCTCTTACCTCATCTTGAGTTTTCACCAAAGTATCAATAGTGCTTTCTCCTATCTCCCCATCAATCATCATTCTTCTAATCTGCAAACAAAAACATGAAAATAACCATTAAAAGTGATAAAAAAGACAGTATAATTGATATGTATTCTTAATTTGACTCAGCTAGTTTGTTTGCAAATGTGCTTGAAAACTAACTTTTGTTATGTCAAGCAGATATTTAGCTTTGTTGCTTTTCCTGAGCAGGTGTGATAAGTTTACTTGGATACCCTACCTCCACTTTTATGTCATTTTCCAGCTCAGCGTCAAGGAAGTCCAGGGTCACAGGCTCCTGAAATTTAGGATTCTGTACAAGGGATGATAGTTTGGTTTGTAATATGATGCAGTTTCAGACAACTACAAACAAATCGGAATAACTTTTTTTCTGTTGGGTGTTTTAAAGCTTATAGAGGTCATAGAAGGGGATAATGGTTATAAAAAATATTCTTGTTGTTGGGTAAGCATAAAAAATCTAGTTCTCCTTTAGAACTCAGTATTATCCAAATGCCAGAAAACATGAACTCTTTCAGAGAGAAAAAAAATAAATAAAATAATAATCTGCACAAAAGCAGCACTAGAAATATCATGGGAATAAGTCAAACAAAAACACATAATAGGTGTCTTGTTCCTTTTAGCAGCTATTGAGCGAGTGGGAAAATGCTAAATAATTAAATACATTTTTGTTTAATTGTGCATGCTATCAAGACAAATTGTGACCTAAAGTATCTGAATTTCAAAGGTTTAAAAAGTTTCAGGTAACTTAAAACGCGTTGTCTTTCATGTCACTATTTATAACACACACTTTAGCTGTCTGTACCAGATTGTTCTTTAGAAGGAAAGTATTTTTCCCCCTAACACTTAATTGAATCCATGACAGAAAAAAAGGGAATGTGCCACATGGCACTTTTATGTCATTATATTTGATACCACACACATACATGAATCAGACTTGATGCAAAGTGACAGTGAACTCCATTAATGTCCTCTCTTAAAGACCCTCTATGTCTGAGTGACTTTATGGTGGTATAAAATAGTAGCAGTAATCTAGTTCTTCTCTATAAAATATCCGTATGTGAAATCTGATACAAGGTTATATTCCACAGTATTTTCACACAAAATATGCAACAACTGTTACAAAAAACAATTTTGTTGTGCTTTGTTATGCTAGAAAAAAAAATCTTATATGTATTATCTTAATGTGGATTTAACAGTACAAATAAAACATTTACTAAGCAATTATTAAGAGAAAGTAAAGTAGGTTTTTCTTACATGTGATGGAAAGTGAAATTAATTGATACAGCAAAAGATGATGATGATGATGATGAAGATGAAGACTCAACATGAAAAATGAGAAAAGATAGAATAAAAGATCAAGATGTTCATCAAATACCAAATGAAACATCATTAATAAGTCAAGCCATGAAATAAGATTTAAAATAAAAATAATCGAAAACATGGACAGGTAGAAATAGGAAAAAATGGGAAAAAGCTTAAGTAATATTGGGAAGAAAAATAAAAAGAGAGAGCATTAGAGAGACTGCTACATTTGTTGATGCAAATCATGGTGAGATATGAAAGTAAAAAACAGCAACGTCGCAAGAGGCTTGGATTACAAATTTTATATTCTGATGTTAAACAGGCCTCAAGGGCACAATCAGTATTCTTCGATCTACTGTTTGACTTATTCAGTGAGACAATGTATCTGCCTTAGGGCTAATGGAAAATAATCTTGCCTAAATGCAAGATTAGAATGAGATCATTCAGATGGAGCCTCATTATAATGTAAGGTCACATTGCTTGGTTGAATAATTTGGTAGGTAATCTAAAGTACAGCACCCAAAACTGACACATAGTCAGACTTCTGAGATGTCATGCCTAGCTGCATTTCTAAATTTGCGTTTGTTACAAGAAATGTGATAGAGATGTGAGTGGAAAAGAAATATGCTCTCTTTTTCTGTAAAAATATAATTGAATTCAAACCTGAATCTCTGAACAATTACTCTTGTAAAATAGCATAGCTCGATTTCTTTACCAAAAAAAAAAAAATACCACACATTATCACAGACATTAAGGATGAGTGCTTCAATATTATACCCCCAGATTGTTTCTATAGTATATGGAAAATAGGGGGCTTCTACTAATTTGATTACTCTTGTAGGATAGGTAATGTGACTTATAGTGAAGCCAAGGAGTCACAGACATGTGCTGGACATTAACATAAGACAGTCTCATGCTACTATGCTTAGACTTTGACAGCAGTGATAAAGATACATTAATTCTACATTGTGGTACGCCCGTGGTTTAGGAGCTAGGAATTTGTCCTGTAACCAGTGGTGTTGTCGGTTCAAATCTCTTCTCCATCCGGCTCAGTGATTGTTTCCTTGAGCAAGACACTTCACCCGCTTTGTCTGCTGCTGGTGGTCAGAGGGCCTGGTGGCCCCAATTGTATGGCAGCTCCACTTCTGTCATTCTGCCCCAGGGCAGTTGTAGCATCAGTGTGTGAATGTGTGTATAAATGGGTGAGCTACTGATTGTGCTGTGAAGCACTTTGTGGTCATTGGACTTGATACAGAGCTATAAATATGCAGATTATTTCCCATTCACATTCATACCAGCATACCGAATGGTATAAGTAGATAACAGGACAGGGGATCAGGAGATCACTTGGGAGCACTCAGACTTTTTACAGTGAACTGTACTTGAAGGTCAAGATACTTTGGTCTTTATCAATTACGAACAAAGAAAAATTAGGAACGTCATGTAAAAGCAACAAGTAAGTTTTTCAGTCCTTATAAGTAAAGTGCTTTATTTGTCATAATACATACAACAACATTACATAGAGGTATGAAGGGTTAGCCTGAGCCGCTGCAACTGAGCGTGCCGCCACTAATGGCCGACCTGACCAGTATTGTCAATAGTGGTAGGGCAAACTGGAGCGCCCAGTGGAAACCTACACAGACATGGGGAGATCATGCAAAACTCCACACAGAAAGGCCCCATGCCGAGCATGGGACTCAAACCTGGGACCTTCTTGCTGTGAGACAAGATTGCTAACCACTGGACGACCATGTCGCAGTAGCAGGTAATTTTGACACCTTTTGTTTTAGGATACAATCACTATACAAAACATAGGTGTTGCATACTTCTAAAGTTTGATTGGATTCGACAGGTCTTGATGCACTTCAGCTCTTCACATTTGAACTCACGTAAATAGTATATTTAGGTATATCAATCTAAGTTTAGAAAACTGTGATTTCAGCTTTCAATGAAGAAGTTGATTGTAGCCCCTGTTTTCGCTCCAAAAATGATATCACAGAACTATCTACGCTGATACAAAGGGATATTTACAAAGCTTTACATGCTAATCAGCAACACAAGAATCTGTATTATAAAATTAAGTTGGGGTTGTTCAGAAAGGATTAGAAAGCACATCACAAGTAAATTATATCACTCTAGTGAACAGCAAGGTTTACTAAAGCAACTGCTGCTCAATCTACAGGATTGGGAAATAGAAAACATTTCTAAATTGGCATGAAGTTACTTCAGGAGTCTATGGTGTAACTAGTTTTTCTAAATTGGCATGAAGTTACTTCAGCAGTCTATAGTGTAACTAGTTTCTCTCACCTCATGAAATGTGACAGTGTACTTATTATTGAGCCTTAGTTTCCTGTTACGAATCCTTTTCTAGAAAAATTATAAAATGAACAGTAATGAACTTTGACGTCTAAATTAATTGGGAGAAGAACTACATGAATATACTGATTCTGAAAGTGCCTTAATCAGTTCATAACTCCACTTCCTTGTTTTTCCTTGTTTACAAGTTATAGGCCAGTCTTCAACAATGATTATAAAAGTCTATTTAGATTTTAATGTTCCTTTCAGTTACCTCGAGTTGCAGGCATTTATTAATATAAACTGACAGGATACAGATTACCACACCCTTGTATGTATTAAAGTGAGAAATAAAATTGTTTGAACCATAACTGCTTGGTGTGAAGTGTGTGTGGTCTGCAGTGTCCAATCCAAACAGTAAAGTAGGCAGGTTTGAAGCGCTGGGTAACACATGGCCCTTATACAGCCTGTCAGTGTTGGCATGCCTGAGGCTGAAAGTAGTGGGCTGCAATAGGATTTGTTGAAAAGAGGGCTGGAACCTCTTGTGAGGTCATGGCTAATTTTTATGGGGTCATGTCTTAATGTATGCCAGTGGCTGGGAGTCCAGTTGCATTTTTTTGACAAATTGTGAGGCTACTCAGGGCCTCACAATATTCAAGTTGGGTAGAATTTCCTTATCCCACATTATTTATGTTTCCTTTGTAGCTCATATGTAAGTATAAATAAGATAAAAATAATTGGGAGCAACATACTACATTTTTCCATTGTATGAAATAGGAAGGAAAACAAATAGAAATCCAACACAAATGGCCTAAAAAGATGTGCCCCATACTCTAACTAAATGTTTATCTAAATGTTTTTATCCCTTATCTCTAAACATATATGCCAGTTCACTGCCAAGTCCTCATTCCTCTGCAATCCCATATGGCAAAAGTGACCTTCCAGCCAATATCTAAGGCTTGATCACACCAAGTTATACTCAACTGGGGAATAAATTCTGTTTATGAAGACTGATCCGTTACCAGCATATAAAAAAAAAAACAACTAAAAAAAAAACCTTGGCCATCTGCTTAGCTGCAAATTATTTACTGACAACAATATATTACAGTGAAGCTGTGAAGAAAAGTCAGATGGTTATACATGGCAATAAGACATGGACATTGACATGCAGAAGTCATACCTTAGGCTGGAGATTGGGATGCAGCAGAACATATCCGTTGGGATCAATAGCAAAGTAGTATCCATTGGGACCAATCTGATGTAAAGGTGAACAAAGAAGAGACTCATCAGTTTCCTGCCCAAAAATCCACAATTATGCAGTTATTCGAGGCAGAAGGCAGATGTCATTGTGATGCACTGGTGTATTCTATGACAGCAAAAGATTTTTGCTGTCATGGAACAGCAAAAATCTTTCACATTTCGCAAAGAAATATTTTCTCTGTATTGACTCAGTAATGTGCTGACATCCTGTTCAAAGTATACTTTACCACTCAACTTATGACAGCTGGAAAAAGATTAAAAGTACTAACTCTAAACAGGATGTATGTTTGGAATAAAGACAGTCTAATGGTTTATTAAAAACTTGTAGGAGGGATTTACTAGTCCCAAAGCACCAGTCTAAGTTGGAACAAAGAAAATGCGTGATTAACAGCAAACCCTGTTTTGTGGATAGACTGCCAACAGATTTTAGTTTTATCACATAACTTATCCAGAGGGAATCAAATACACACATTTTGGAGCCAGTCACAAGACCTTTTTTATAGATGCATCTTTCTGCATGCATGTGACCCCATTTGGGAGTATTACACTCACTGTGAAGCGCGGTGTGAGTTTCTTGATGTCATCAAGAGATACGTCAATCCCCATTACACCCAAAATCAACTGATTCTGATGCTTGAGTGGGAAAAAAACAGGAATGAAAAGTGAAGAAATATTGTATTCATCAGGTTGACTCCACACATCATGATCTAATTTATTTCCTTTACCTCTTCATTCTTGTCATCGATGGTTTTTGTTCTGTTGAAAACAGGCAGTGTTCCTGTAATAACCAGACCTAGTTCCTGATGCAAAATCATGATAGAACACTGATATTTATCTTCCCAGTAAAAAAACAACAACAGTTTTGTTATCTATTACAGTACATAAAGAGGGGATACCATACCAGGGCATCAAGATATACATTAGTCCACTGGACGTGTTTGGCCTGTTTGTCTGCAAGAACCATGGGCCTTCCCAGGACATCTAGGTATTCCTAAATTTAACATACAACAAAAAGATTGTTGTTATCTACTGTCATGGGGAAGGCACACTTCTCAAATTCTTGAACAGGTTGTAAAATAGTCAAACATCACCTGTGTGTTTATTCTGATGGCTCCGATGGAAGGGATCTCATAGAAGTAACCTGGGTAAATGATTGTACTTTAACTTGAGCAAAAAAATAAACTTGAATTTACAAATGATTTCCCTCTTTTCTAATTTGATCCTGTGGTCATCCCCTTGTATTTTTTCATGAAATATTATTAACCTATGACATTTTTGACATTATATACGGGTTAAAAAAATAAATGGTTGCTATATATTCTTTCTGCATTGACACTGCATTATTGTAGTGTTGTAACTGAAACCGACATGTGATACCTTTGTTGGAGCAGGCCATCCACTGGATTGGTCCTTTATCATAGTTGTGTTGTCCAACTGAAAAGGTGAAAATTCTGACCTAAAACATAATGTTGCAAAGAATAATGAATAACTAAATAGATTTCACAAAACACTTTTACTAAACATATACTCTAAGACAACTTTATAAGGTGCATTTCTTTAAACAGCAATAAACCCAACCACATTGCAACAATTCAATATATTTACGAGTCTAGAAAAAACGAAGACCATAAAGAATGTCATCTGTGAACATACAACATAATGAACATTAAACCAGATGAGCTACAGCAGCAGACGAACAACTGGGGACCACTCCTGCCATTTAAGAACATGGAAATGAGACAACGGCAAAAAAACAGACTCACCAAAAATTGATAAAGACAGATTGGGAAAAAAACACTGATTCATTTATTAAGTCTTAATTTCATTCAGACATTCTGTTAGAATCAGAATTTGGAAAAAACAACATGAAAGCACAGCTCAATCATTCCTTGGATCAGCAGCAACTAGCTGCTGGTGGTGCTACAGTGTTTGGGGAGACTTTATTGGCACACACTGGGCCCCTTCGAAACATTTGGACATTATTGAAATGTCACATCCCAGCTGAGCATTGCTAATGATCATACCCATCCCTTCATGACCACAGTGTACCCATCTTCTGATAGCTACTTCCTGCAGGATAATACTCCATGTCACAAACCTCAGATCACTTCAAACTGGTTTCTTAAATATGAAGAAAGGTCTACTGTACTCCGAGGGCCTTTACAGTCAGCAGTTCTCCTTCCAACAGAGCAGCTTTGGAATATGGTGGAATGAGAGATTCACATCATGGATTTACAGCTGACAATCTACAATAAATGTGTGAGGCCATCGTGTGAATACAAAAGGAACTTTCAGAGGATTACTTTTTAATCTGTCATAAATATCATAAAAATAAAGATATTAAAACATCCAACCAGATGCTAGTTAGGTGTACCGTATAAAGTGGCCAATGAATATAAATTTTCAAATGCCAACAAATATTGTTCCATTTTATGTTTCTCATTCCACAAATACTGATTTCTCATGCTGCAAAAATTTTAATTTAATCAATAGAATTCACTTACTCATTCAATTACTGTAACAGAATCATTGATAACATTAACTTTCTCTTTCAATTGAATCTTTACAAGCTTTTACAATTTTACAGACTTAATTAAGGAAACTACTACACGCAACCACCCTCAGTTGAAATTCATGCCAATGTAGCACAAAATGACAGTCAAGATACAACACCAACATGTTAAAACCTCAAACCTTTTCTGTCATACCTTTTATAAGGTTTGAATTAATTTATTGAGTCGCCACAGGAAGTGCTAGAGTGGTTGTTCTGATTATATTGCAGTATAGAATAAGCTTATGCTGCCCAACTACACATGTTGCTGTGCAATGTGCGAGAAAGTTTCCTGAAATAAGGGTTCCATGCATTTGTCTTACTTACTGGAAAGACACATTTGTCTGTCTAGAAATATTTCAGATTTCAACAACCTCACACAATTAGAGTGTGAAAGCTGTTGTCCAAAAACAAATAAATTATATGGTGCAATTTTGTTTCAAATCCCTTTGTGTATAGTCTCTAATGCAGTTTAATTTAGGTAATTCTATCAATGTTTATCATACATAACTGCTATTTTGTGGCCATCACTATCAACAATCCGTATTTGTACAATGGGAAAAAAAACAAGTTCATTATCATCTTGATTTTGTATCAGCTTAAGGGTAAAACTGATAATGCAGAGATTTTATTTGGGGAAACGACACATTTAAATAATGTTTTTTCATGAAGCGTTATTGAACACTTTACATTACTTAGCTTAGGTTTAGGAAATGTAGGGTAAACCAGCTGCCTGACTCTCACAAGATGGATGTAGTTACACCGAGCTCCTCACAGCTCCACACATCCATCTGGAATCACTACCACTGGGAGGGATTTCAATACCACATAAAATTAACGAGCCAATCAGGATCGCCAGGCGGGATTTTAGTAGATGTGACACATCAGAGAAGCTACTATTTGCATTCAGACAACAAAGGTGGCTCGTGACAAGGAAGCAAGGGTGACCAGATGTCCCCAAATCCCCTAACCCTACCTGGAAAATTCTGTCCCCAGAAATGTCCCCAATTTCAGTGTATCATGATGGAGTAAAAATGTTTAACTATGCTGTCCCAGCATAGTAGAAAAGCTATTTCATCAGTGTTGTCCAATATACCGAATAATTATTCTTTAAAAGAACACCAGAGAATGGCTTTGAAGGCTTTTGTTAGTGAAAACGATGGTTTCAGTTTTGATGTTGGTTTCGAGTGGTTGAACTAGCACGTCTGTAAAGATGACGGACAAGTAATTTAACCAACCATATACAAGGATTTTTGATAAGGGCCTTCCTTCTGAAATACTTCTCCAATGGAGCAATTCCAGATGGATGGGTGGAGCTCTGCAAAACGAAATCCATCCGGCAACAGTCAAGTTAATACACTTGTAGGACATAGCTGGATTGATTAGAGTTAAAAAAGAAACCCAGATAAATTAATTTAAGGCAACTGGCATCAAGGTTCCTACTATTTTTATTTTACTAGCATTAGTTTTTTGCTCTTTTGTGTCAATACTTTCATCATATTGTTTCACAACATATTCTGTATCCCTCTTATACTTCCCAAACATATTTACTTGTTTTACAAGTAGGTCTTCAAGTCTAGTGGAAAATCTTCCCAGTTGGAGATAAAATGCTATTATAAAGTAAATTAAAAGATCAAAGTATTCAAATGACATGTAGGTTTAATAACTTAAGTTGCTATGGGCAAATATATTGTGTTGAAACTGAAAAATAACTAAATATTAAGCTATTAAAAAGTTTCCTTTTGTATTTGCCCTCTATTGGGGCAAGTCTTACTTTTGAGTTAATAAAAACCTGTTTTCCCCACACCATGTACAGTGCAGCAAAAGGATATGTGTTCAGGTTTCAGCTTTTTCTTTATCTTGCTACACAGTTTACACTGTTTTAGATCATCAAACAAATCTATATACCAGACGTGGATAGCTTGAGTAAATACACGCACGCACGCATGCACGCATGCACACACGCACACATACACGTTTTTTTGGTTCAGTTTTAATAGCCACAACTAGGTCTAATTACCTCTAGAAAACAAGAGATCACTTAAACGGGCTCTAGATAGAATGAAGTAAGCTAAAAAAAATCTCACATTCTACCTTGATTTCAAGAATTTCAAGAGCACATTAGCAATAAAGTCACTGACGAATGTCAGTCTGGAAAGGCTTACAAAGCCATTTATAAAAAAGTGGTGAACCTCTCCAGTTGTGGTCAACCTACACTAACCTTCTCCAAAAGGACCACAAAAGAGGTGATAAAAGAACCTAACGTAAAGAAAAGTAGCAAATCCAGCTCTGAATGACCTTAAAAAAGAAGAAAAAACAAGGTTTTAGATTGGCCTTGTCAAAGTTCTGATATTTCATGGCATGAATATTAACAGGACTGCATGCAAATTCCCAACATTGCTGAATTAAAACCTTTCTACAAAGAAGAATTCCTCAGAGAAATGTAAGATATTCATTACCAGGTATCACTAAAGCTTGATGGCAGTTGCTGCCGCAAAGGATGGTGCAGCTAGTTATAAGAAATAGGAGGCAATTATATTTCATAAAGTGCTAGTTTGATTTGCTTGTTTTACTTAAAAATTAAATTCTAATTTGAAAACTGCATTTTATATTTACTTGGGTTTACTGATGATACAATTTGTTCTGTGATCTGAATAGTGTATGTGTACAGTATGTAATTAATCTCCTGCGAATGTCCAGTTGTTTTCTAACAGAATTAACTTGATGCAAGCATTTTTTTTAAGCGTTTGAAAGTGCTTTTCTTGTTCTCAGTTAACTTTTGAACAGTATGTCACTTTTCACCCTGGTACTTGAACCGTTGTGTTGTTACTGCCTCCTTTGCAGCATATCTGGCTTTGTTTTGATAACTAAAACTTGTATTTTCTCCTCTTGCTGTCATCTACCTCTAAGCTAGCATTTGGTTTAGAACACAAAGCAACCTCCCAAAAACAAAGGTACCTTTTTGTCTGAATTATATTTTTGCAGAATGGACTGAGCTCGTTCTTCTCCTCCGTCAGTGAACAGCATGATGATCTTGTTGCAGTTTGCGCTGCTCACATTAGTCTGTTCAAAAGAAACACACAAGGACTTTTGAGTAGATGCACTTTCATTATCCTACTTGAAAAGGGACATCTGTTAATTGCCTGTATGCTCATCAAGTGATACTTTCATGTCTTCTATTGTGATTTTTTTAATTTAAAAAATAAACAAAAGCAGTGATTGGATATATGATATATGATTTGCTTTGAACCAATATGATGTATTTTGACACAAGTACTAATCGTGTTTTTGTTTTGTGAAAACACAGCAGCGGACAACCATTGTCTGAAGATCACTTATTTTAGTGGACTGGACAATCCTTTTAACTTTTGGCTAACTTTAGGAATTAATTATTGCTGTTATCAAATAAGAGCAAGATAATTCCTCTGTAACACAATATTCCTGTCTGTGCCCAAACATTAAAATGGTAAAACTACCTTTAACCAGCAGATGGCAGTCCAGACAACAATTTAAAGCTGCTAAACCATGAAGACAAGATAGACAAGACTCATTCAAAACTTACACAAGGTCCTGTGTTCTTCATACAGACTGAAGTCAGACAAAAGAAAAAAAAAATACCCACCGTATAGAGCTGCTCAAAAGCAAACTCGAAGCCTTTTGTGTAATTTGTAATTCCTTTGGCTGTGATGTTCTGCACAGCATCTTTCAGCAGCTTTTTATTCCTCACATTGGCCTGAACCAGATGGTCAAAACAGGCTGTGTTCTTCACCCTGGTGTTAAACTGGGAAATACAGACAAGAAGTTGTGACCCAAAAATTATTCATACAATTAAGGTGTCTGTGCATGTGTAACAAATAGGAATGCACACACCATCACAGACACACATGCATGGAAAACACTCCCACCTGGCCTTGGCTGTTATCAGGCAGCGGTAAACAGACACATTCATCAAGCCCCACTAATTGCTTCACATCCTTGGAGCTCAACGATTCTGTACCCATGGAAACAAGATTCTGCTATATAAAAATGAGGCTAGGCCGCAGCACTATATTTTTTTTCAAAGGGAAGCCTCCTCATATCCACCCTACAAAACATGTAAAAGTACCACACTCTACAACTTCCATGGATGTAAAAACTCTATGTCAAATACCTAAACATATAGGATATAAACTGAGCTGTGCTCCAACTTAAACTGATTGTCCATACTTTGAGTAATTAACTATTCTAAATCATTAGAATTAGCCTAGAGTGGAACAAAAATGTAAAATATTTCTTAATGAATATTAATATGAAGGACATGGGACAACAGTGTAACTAGGACTTTTACTGTGTTGCAGAACTGTTATAAAACAATAATGCACCTCATTGATCTAAACTAATCAATATTTCCCCGGGAGATGGGCGGTAGGGAAACTGATAACTCTGATTCACACAGACAAGAGGGCAAAAAGTTCCCCGCACTGTTTCACAACATCAAAGTTGCTATTAGAGGGATAGTAAAATACATGGTGTCTCTGGAATAAAAATGCATTGTCCCAGACAGATCAGGGTGACAACACACAATTACAAGCAAGGCATAAACACCAGCAAAAGAACAATAAGTGGGCTTGTAATTGGCAGCAAGAAGCAAGCAGAGATTTTCTATCACACTTTCTATTTAAAGAAGAAGTGACGAAGGTGAGAGCAGGAGGTGAGAATCAGAGGAAGAGGACACAAAAAGACAGAAGGAGAAGTGTGAACACAGGACCCAGAAGTGGATTTAAAGGCAGGAACTTGAACATTTCATATAGTAAGCTCATATGGCACATTCATCATCTCCTCAGTAAGAGGCATACTATTTTTCTGTTCCAAGATAAGCTCATTATACCCACAGAGGGGAAAAAAAATGATGTGACAACTGAACAAAATACACATGAATGAAACTTTAAATTTTACAGTTCTCCTGGGATCCTATTACAACAGCTCTTGTATGTGTGCGCTATTGTCCAGGCTTTAGCAATGGATTAGTGATGACTCAGAAAAGACGGCTAATCTCCAAAGTCTAATCCCGTCGGACTCTCTGCATTTCTGCCTTGGAAGTCTGCGACTTTCTCGCTAGACCGGCGCTGGCAAACATGGCTGAACAGACAGGATGAAAGTTATAGAGGTTGAATGAGGTGAGATGTGCAAGGAAGGGGCCAGGCACGGGGACAGCCAAGGTGGGGGCAGTGAGAATGAGTCGAAGTATTAAAAAAAAAAACTGAGTGGAAGCCATATATGAGAATACAGAAAAGCATCCATCAGCAATCTATGACCTGCCTAGGTGTTGAGGTATGGATTGAGAATCTTCCATTTTAAAATGCCAGCTTAGTCACTGAGCTACTGTTAATGAGGTTAATGATTCATGGGTAATATCAAAGAGCAGTGATTCGATGACAGGTAACAACACCCTCAGGGAGAAACACACATCACTCTGTGCACATGTATGACAAAAGGAAAGAAAAAAAAAAGAAAAAAAAGATTGTCTAAATACAGTTTCAGATTAATTACGTTAATAGCAACACTTCCATTGTCATAATCTTTCCGTCTTTATATTTTGTTCTTACTTGCAGTATTTAGTTACATTTGTTCCCATTAGATCATAGTTACTAGTTTTCTGTTTTTTTCTTACCTCTTGTTTAACAATCTTGGCAGGTACAAATTGACATATGGCCAATAGGAAACTTGTTGAATATGACATTCCCTTAACTACAAAGGTTCATGGTGGAGTGGCCATTTGGTGCATTGAAAATGAGGTTCAGTATTAACCTGTTTATTTTGTCTAGCCAAGATTTTAAAATGTTTTCATTCACCAAACCTTGGTAAATAAAACAAACAGATTACCAAAGATCCAAGTGAAATCTCAATTAGCTAATTAAGAGAATTTACACATTTATGTTACAGTACATTACCAAACAAATGTGGACATCCCCGTTCAAAAGAAATCCCTTCTGATGCAATTATTATGACATGTTTGAGAGTTTGAAACATTTAATTTACAGAACATTCTTACAACTTTGAAGATGTCATATTTTTTTTATTTTGGGGAAAACAACAAACAAATTAATTGTAAACCCCCTTAAAGTCAGTACATTATGCCACATTATGCGGCAATTGCAGCTACTAGTTGCTTGAGATAAGTCTTTACAAGCTTGCCACATCTTGCCACTGGGATTTTTTTCTTGTTTCTAAAAGCAAAACTGCTCCTGCTCCTTGTTGCATGATTTTCAGTCATGAACAGG
This sequence comes from Fundulus heteroclitus, assembly GCF_011125445.2. Lineage (NCBI taxonomy): Eukaryota > Metazoa > Chordata > Actinopteri > Cyprinodontiformes > Fundulidae > Fundulus > Fundulus heteroclitus. The sequence continues at coordinate 49,273 of NW_023397067.1, read as the reverse complement.
GATCTTCACATCTAACCACAGATTCTCAATTGGATTGAAGTCTGGACTTTGACTAGGTCCTTCTGACACATTTAAATGTTTCCCCATAAACTGTTCAAGTGTTGCTTTAACAGTATGCTTCAGGTCATTGTGCTGCTGGAAGGTGGACCTCCGTCTCAGTCTCAAATAACAGGCAGACTAACAGGTTCTGCTCCAGATGATACCTGTATGTATCACCATCCATCTTTCCCTCAACTTGGAACAGTTTCCCAGTTCCTGTTGCTGAGCAACCTCCCCACAGCATGATGCTGCCACCAATATGGTTCACTATGGGAATGCTGTTTTTTGGGATGATGGGAAGTGTTGGATTTGCACCTTGGTTGCTGAAAAGTCATCTGACCAGTGCATCTTCCTCAATATACTTGGGGAGTCATACACATGTATTTTGGAAAATTGAAAAGGTGCTTTCCTATTTTTAACACTGAAGCCCCTATTTACACTGGCTCTACTTGGCCTTGCTCACTTAGCAATCATTTCAAATACAGTTTTTTCAGTTCCAAGCTGGGATTATTTGGCCTTGCTCAGGAGTGGGTGGAGCTTTGCAACTCCTTCAGGTAAACCTTTGGTCTCTGTGCTGCCTCTCTTATTAATGCCCTGCTTGCCTAGACTGTGGGTCTTGGTGGGTGGCCCTCTCTTGACAGGTTTGTTGTGGTATTGTGTGCTTTCCATTTGAAGATGATGAATGTTCTGGGAGAACAGCAAAGATGTGGATATTTTTGACTGACTTGTACTTCTTTACAACTTTGTCCCTGACTTGTTTGGAGAGCTCCTTGGTCTTCATGGTGTGATGCCACTTGCTTATAGTGGCGTTGCAGCCTTTCAGAAAAGATGTGTTCATACCGACAGATCATGTGGAAGTTAATTGCACACAAGTGGAAATAATTATATTAATAATGTATCTGTTGAATGTAATTAGTTGCATCAGAAACTTTTTGGGACTTCATAGCAAAGAGGTGGATACCATATTTTTTGGACTATAATTCACACTTTTTTCACAGTTTGGCTGATCCTACGACTTATAGTCATGTGTGATGTATTTCAAATATATAACATGTTTTTAAATGGTACATTTTACAAATTAACATCAACCAAGGAGTTAACGTTACTGTCTATAGGCAGAAGAGGGCTCTCTAGGCTTGTGAAAGCTATATACTGCTCATGTACCATTTAAAAATGAATTGAAATATTAACTTATATACAACAAAAACTGAATACATGTCTGTATGTTGTTTCGCTGTTTCAGTATGCATTCACATGTATGTGCATTGTGTGGTGCAGCTCGAAAGGAGAGCCCAGACTGTGACTGAACCCTGTCATTGGCCTTTCCATGAAGCTACTAACAGCTCGCATTAGCTTTTGTTGAGCTTTGACAACTTTCAGTGTAACGACCCCTCAAGCCGAAATGCGCAGGCAAAAACCTTGCCAGTAACTTGGTAATTGGAGTTGCTGGTTTGTTATGCTAATTTACCCCATTCAACCTCCCAGGTATGTCCCATGTTATGTGCAATTTAATAAATTGACTTACAAGGTTATTTGTAAGTTTTTAGTCTTGGATTTAGTGATATAAATTCCTCAATAACTATGACTTATAGACCGATGCGACTTACAGTATATATGTTTTTTCCTCTTCTTTGACGTGACTTATAGTCGCTCTGAAAAAATATGGCACATATTTACATGCCAGTATTCATTGTTTTTTATTATTCTTTTTTTCTCATTTCAACAACCTAAACTATTTTGTGCAATCCAGCATGATATACAATAAAATTGTTTATTTTTTATAAAATCGATTATTCTGTATATTAATGACATCTGCAAAGTTTCTAAAATACTTAAGTTTGTTTGTTTGCAGATGATACTAATATATTTTGTACAGGTGATAATTTGGATCAGCTTGTAGTTAATATCAACTTAGAGTTATGTCATCTTAAGATATGGTTTAATATTAACACATTATCATTAAATTTGGATAAAACCAAGTTTATGTTGTTTGGAAACTGCAAAAGCAAAACAAATGTACATATCCAAATAGATAATATGTCAGTAGAGAGAGTTAAGGAAGTTAAGTTTTTGGGAGTAATGATAGACAATAAGATGTGTTGGAAACCTAATATAAAATACATTCAAACAAAAATATCCAGAAGTATTGCTGTTCTCAGCAAAGCAAAACATTTTCTAAATGATGCTGCTCTTCATATCATGTATTGTTCGCTAATCTTACCTTACTTGAGTTACTGTGTGGACATATGGGGCAATACCTATTAAACCTCACTGCGACTGTTAGGCACATAACCGGGCTATCAGAATAGTTCATAAGGCAGGATTCCATGACTATACTAATGTACTATTACTAAGTCCTGCCTCCTCAAACTCCCTAATAGAATTTCAAACAGTCCAGCTGATGTATAAAGCTAGAAATAATCAACCACCAGAGAATATTCAAAAGCTGTTCACTGATAGAGAGGGTGGTTATGACTACAGGGAAAATGTTAACTTCAGAACCTTGAGGGTTCGAACTACCTATGAAGAGAATGTGCATTTCAGTCAGTGGTGTGAAGGTCTGGAATAAACTGCAGAAAAAACTGAAGCAATGTCCAAGCATGAGTCTGTTTAAAAATATAATTTTGTATATTTTTTGTGAATTTTGGATCAAAAACGTTGTTTAACAGGAAGGTACTTTAAGTGCAAATAGAGGGAGAAGGGGTATGAAAAATAAGTTTTACTTCTTCATACCCCTTTGCAGACAGCTTACTTTAATCATCCATCAATGTCAGACATCAGGGTAAATATACCTCATATATTTTATTTAGAGGAAAAAAAATTCATCATCATCATCATCATCAGATAAGGTTTGAAAACACTAAGTATTTTAGATCGTTAAAAGAATAAAAAGGAAAAAAAATCTATTTTAGTTTATCTAAAATAGTTCTCCAACAGAGTTATTTGATTGCAAATCTTTGCAAAATCCCAAGTCTGCAATGGAACAGAAAGTATTGTTTTGAAAGACAAAAAGGTCCCCATGGAGAGGAGACAGAGCCTGAATAGCTGTCTTTGTGTGGAGAAAGCAGACATCTCCAATCTCTGTAAAGACCCACCTCAATAAAGACCTCCACAGGTACCAATCAACTAATCTCCAGATTGGTTCCAAATGTAATCGCAAAACTTGAGTAGATGGGGGTGTAGAGAGAAAAATATTGCAAGTGATTAGCGAGCGAGATGAATAAAAATGAAGGTAAATGGAAACAGTGACATAAAAGGAAGATGCAGTGTCGTACAAAAAGAAAAATGAAGTGTCCAAAGAGAGCATGTGCTTAATCAAAGCGATGGATAGAAGTACATGGTAAAAACCTGAAAGGAGTTGTATCCCATATTGATGAAAGGAACAAACAATTTAAAGGCAAAGAGAGTGATGGATGGCTGCTTCCTGGGTTCACTGCTGTCACAGCACAGCTTTAATTTCTTGAGGAGCAGTGGGATTGTTCAGCCACAGTTTTGTCCACATCTCTGGATTGGGGGGATGGTTGGGGTATAAAGGGCAGAGTTCTAATCTTTAGCAACAAATAGAGCAGTGTGTATTTCATTAAATATCTGCTCCAAAGCTGCCATAGATCCATATTTCATTATTTATCTTGATCTCTATGACCCAGATGTATATTTAGGTCTGCAAAGCAATGAATTGACTATGTGCAGGAATGAGTGGAAGGAAAAAAAAAAGAAAATAATTATTTTAGCATACTCTGTATACAGATTATACTAATAATGGACAATAAAGCACATTTAAAATGCAAGTTTCACTCCCTGTCTTACCTGAAAACCCATGGAAAAAGACAACATCACTTATGTGAAAATGATGTGAAAAAGTATATAAATTATACTCACATAAACAACATTGACGTAGTCATCATCAGACAGTGTCTCCAGCATCTCACTGACAGATGTTCTGATAAGTTTGAGAGTTAAACCAGAGACGCTCCCACTCCTGTAAAAAAAAAGGAAAATGTATGAGACCTGACAGCTTTTCACTCAGTTTCAGCTCATTTCTTGCAACTGTGAGATTGCAGGCTGTGTAATAAAAGTTGAATTTGCCTCAAGAAATACAGAACATTATGAAATAGGTAAAAAATAGGTAAAAAAAAAACACATTATGATTAGCTGAGAAAATGTGAGGAGATAATGGATCTGTCAGGGTATTTCATGTACTCACGCATCCACAAGGATTAGCATATCTTTGGGTGAGGCAGCCCCTTGGATGTACCTTGACGAAGAATAAAAAAAGAAAATATCTGGGCTGACACCTACACATTTTGATTAGCAGATAATATGCTCAGCCCGAATGACAATATAATAATTAACACATTTTTATAGGGCGAGGGGGGGGGGGGGGGGTGTGTGGTGATTATCGTCACAAAGTTAATAAATGGAATATGTACAGGTAATGCACTGTCCACATGTTAGGCCAAATACTAAACTTCTGTTTTTGATTGCAGTCAGATCTTTAAAACAGATTATTCCAATAACTCATGTGGAGCCCATGATTGGAAAAAATTAAAAATACAGTTTTACATTTGAAATTTTTGGAAATATTTTTTCGTTTGTTTACAGTACGTAAAACACAAGTCACTACAACATACCTATTTTTAGTGCTGATCAGTAACCCACAACCTAAAGAAGAACTGCAGATCTATCTACAAGGACAGCAATGTAAAGTAAAAGCTTCTGTATATACATACACCGGCCACTTTATTAGGTACACCTTGTTACTACCGGGATTGTCCCTGTTTGCATTCAGATCTGGTGTAATTTCTCATCTGACACATTCAACAGGTTACAAAGAATCCTCAGAGATTTGGTCAGTGTTCACATTATAATTTTATATTGCCGCAGATTTGTCAATTTTACATCCATGGTGTCCATGTCTAGGTTCATTGATACTAAAGGTGGTCTATTGGATTAACATTTGGTAATTTTGGAGGCCATTGGAGTATTGTCACTTAAATCCTCTTACTCTTTTCTTTCTCATTTTAATGAATTTGTCCAGATGCCTAAATGTATTGGGTTGATACCAGTGCTTTTCACAATTATAATGTTGGCTGAATTTGTCAAAGTGGAGACAAGCAATTGAACAGGTATACCTAATAAAATGACCGATGAGCGTTTTTCTCCCGGTTTTATTACCATGGCCTCCTGCGGACATCATACAGATCAATTTTGCTGGGAGTCTTGCGGGCATCCATCCACGGAGAGGCTAAAAAAAGGAGATCAAATGTAGGCTTATTATAATCTAGGCTTATTATAATCTTGATATAATTAAAGATAATTAACACTACTTCCTATTTTGGTTGAGTCTCTGACACGTCTGACTGTGAGACTGTTTAAAATCTAGTAATATGCAGTGTTAAATATGGCTCAGCAATGAGTCACTGTCAGACATGATAGGACACATTTTGTAATGAGAACTGGGCAGTTGGAAGGATTCCTAAATTCATCTCAGCATCTACACTGTGGCACGTTTTATACTGTCTAAAAATAATACAAGAAAAACATGAGGGAAAAATTGGATGTGCAGGCTTTTTACCTTAAAGAACAGTAAAAAAATGCAAGTTTGCAAGAGTATCTGCTCAGGTCTGTCATACATGTTATGAGGTTAAGAAAATATTTTTTTAAAAGCCTGTATTGACTGACAATTATTTTCACAGAAAGAATTTGACTCAGTTTATTCTTACAATTACCTAACTTCCAATACTGTAGGATAAGATTGTGACTGGCAGCTGAGTTGGTTCAACTTTTACTGCCAAAAGAACCGTAACCTGACAAGTAACCAACTTCATTAGAACCCTGGATGTATAAATATACCCACATAAAAATCAATGTGCCGAGTGACAAGCAGATGGAAATTAGGCTCGGGATGCAATCCGGCATATTTGCAATATAAATACATATCTGCCAACTCTTTGTCATACCCCTCATAATGTTTAGGAGCCATTTTTGCAGTGTGGCAACTGGGCTACCTTTGTCCATTACTCTGTGGTCTAGTCCTAATGCTCACATGCACATTTGTGGTTCTTCTGGCAGTACACATGTATCAGCATAAGCACCCTGACTGATCTGCATAAAAACTAACATTGACTTCCTCTTCGTCATGTCTGACAGATAGGACCACACAGGACAGCCTTTGCTCCCCACCTGTATCAGTGACCGTTGGGTGAAAATAACCATTTCGCTGGTTGTCCACTGTTCCTTACTTAAAGCCTTTTTGTTAGATACTGACCACTGAAAGCCTGGGAGCACCTTGCAACAGCCGTGGCTTTGGAGAAGCTCTTATCCAATTGTTTAGCCATCACAATTTTTGCTCTTGTCAAACTTGCCAAAGGTCTTATATTTGCCACATTTTCCTGTTTCTAACATCAACTTAATAATGCTATTTATCACAAATTTGTTGCCTTGCACATACCACCCACTAACACAGGAAGCATGATAATAATAGCTGAATAGCTAATCAGCTTTTCACTTCACCTGTTAGTGGTTACTGTGTTACATCTGATCAGGGTAGTGTCGTATCTTCAGTGTGTCATACATAAGATTACTACAATGTAATGTCTGTAGCCACAAGCTGTATCTTGGGATGACCATATAACTTTTTTGTAAAAATTAATTAACTAAGTTAGTAAGTTACCTGGGTAGTAGCGAGCCAGGCCCGTAGCACTCCCAAACACCTGCCAAAGAAGTGTTGGGTCATCCTCTCTGTTCTTTTTAAAGACATCCTCCAATGCCTCTGTCCAGTTGAGCTCATTCAGCACAATGGTGGCTGCAATATACACATACCAAAATGCATACGTCATAGACAACATACTATAAACTAGGCACTTATGTGTCAGATGAGTAAGGCATATCTCCGATGTTTTTTTAAAAATGTTGTCCTATACACAATATCAGTGTAACATTAAAAACTGCACCAAATTTGTTGCAAATGCATGGTCTCATTGATTTAAACGGTTGATGGGGGCTTTGTGGACCCCGGCGGACCTGAGCTTATCAGTTTCAGCCACCGGCTCAAGGCTCTGACTCAGCAATGCCTAAAGCTGAGACAGTGGAGGACAAGATGGGACCACGTGCAAGCCTCCAGGACTTTCTCCCCATCCTAACAAACGAAGAGTTATAAAGTATATTACACTATAAGATCGCAAAGCTCACTATTCCAACTCCAACTTGTTATGGAGGCATGTATGAGATGGAGCCGCTTTTATAACCCATAGCAGCAGAGCTACTGACGTCAGTTTTTCTGGATAACTTCACAATATCTTTTGAACCAATAGCAATACTGATTTGAAATTCAATGCAAGACGCTCGTTAAACCTTAGGCAGGTGCCACACAGCTGGTTTAGACACAAAAACAAGATGTCAACAAATATGCAGTAATTTGTCAAAATAACGACCAGTCAAAGTAGACAACACTATACGACAATAATGTTTATAGCTTAATAGCAAAAGTAAGTTGATTTGGATTTGACTTATGCTTTAAAGGTTTACAAAAAAATAACACATTGTGTGAAATAAATACATATGTTTAAGAAAAGAAAATCAAAAAATATTTATCTAAAGAAAACCAACAGCCCAAATGTTGAGTTTATCACTGGTGGTTTAGTAGTAATATCCAATTGATTTCTTTTGCGCAATTCTGTAGTTCTGAGATTGTCTGCGTTTGCTTGGTCAACACAGTTTAGAGGACATATTTGGATGTATTCTCAATGTTCCAAATCAGGGCAACTACAACAGGCTTAAATCAAAGGCAGTCATTCAATTTTGTAGATACGTTTCAACACCTATCCAGGAATCTTTGTCAACTATAAAGGCTCAAAGTTGAGCTCACTTAAAAGCCTTCTGGATAGGTGTTGAAAAGTATTCACAAAACTGAGTGAAAGTCTGGTTGCCCTCGATCTAAGCCTCTTGTAGTTTAGAGGACACAGCTGAGCCTATCGGAATACAGCGGGAAATAGTCAAAGACACTTGGGAATCCCAGATTAATACATTCATCAACATTCACAGACAGACTCACTCAGCGTCGGCTCATTTACTCAGCAGGACACAGGAGCAAATATTTTTCTAGCTCAACAGCAGATGCCCGTATTTAGCCACCAATACAAAGTGATGCTATTCAGAAAGAATCTGCTTTGCTGTAAGAAAATTAAGCAGCGTTTTATTTCAAGAGTGTTTGTTATCAGAAACATCCAGTTGCTTCTGTGTGTATGTTTCCATCACTGCATGCATGTGATTGATGGTGTGTGTTGTGAGAGGCAACAGGCATTATGGATGTAATGGTTCAGGACCAAGGCAGCTCAGAGCCACATAACACTGACTATGATAGATGGAGTCAGAACACGTGCTATTGCAACACAATCTTTTCTTTGTCTGTCTACTATTGCTTTTCAATATATATATATATATATATATATATATATATACAAACAACTAATAAAAACATATGTTGACAAAAGAGATTAAGATCCTATACTCAGAGTGATGTATCTCATTGATGTGCAAAGCAGACACTGTTTATCTATGTGTATGTCTCATGAGGATAGATTTAACGAAGGTCTGGATACCACAAGTACATGTATGTCATTAGGAAAAGCAAGAAAAAGTCTGAAATGTGTGAGTGGGTCTGTAATGACAAATGTATTTCTTCATTAATTATAGAATTCAAAATAAACAAGGAGCTACTGAGGATTTGAAAGTTGTGTGTGTTTTCTTTGGGTGTTTTTTTTTTGTTTGTTTGTTTGTCTGTTTTTTACATTACGATGAACCACAAATCAACCAAGGTGAATAACAGATAATGAATGCATCATCACACAAGCCCACTAGTGAGAACATTTTGTTACTAAGGTGGCTGAAGTGCTCAATAGTTTGGTGTTGGAGTCATGTATGACTTGAGTGAGATAACTTGTATGATCCTAAATAGAAAATATCATCCAGAGTAAACTAAGATGAAATGCAAATAAGATCTGCATGTTGTCTTATCTATATGATATGTTAATTTGAAAGAGACCGTGTACTTTGAAAAGTCCGCACACACAGAACTGCAATCATAACATCATGGTGCTCAGTGGATGCATGCAGAGATTCGGTAGCTACACTTCAGAGATCAGATAATTTTACATAACTGTTTTTTGGGGGGTTGGGAGGATAATGTGTTTGAGATTTTGTTAAACACTCTGGTTAAAAAGTTCACTTTATCTCTTTCACAACTCAACTCATTCTCTCTGCCTAGCCAGTCAATGCTAATCTTCAAAGACATTTCTGTTACTACTTCTGCACAGTCAACTAGCAACCCTTTTTATAATAATTATTATCTTTATTTGTCAGTGCAAAATACATTGCAGTGAAATTCATCCTCTGGATTTAACCTATCCCATAGGGAGCAGTAGGCTGCTACTGTGCACTGCCCAGGGAGCATTCTGAGTCTAAGGGTCTTGCTCAGGGGCCCAGAGTGGTAATCCATTTGATTTATACCCAGAACCTTGCAGCCTCTCCAGGACGCAAGTGCCCTGCTCTCTAACTACTAGGCCACCACTACTATGACAAAAAGCTTGTCTCATTTTCTCCTTTAACTCTCTGCAACGTTTTTCCAATTAATCCTAGGATCTGTCTTCATCTGATTTCTCTTTTTGATTTCCAAAGTTATCCTGGATACTACTTCCAAAAAAATTGTTTTAAAACTTTCGTCCCACATCCTATCTCTTTCATATTGTATATTCAGCATATGGTCCTCCTATATGTTCCTCAACTCTTGCACTCTCACAATGCTTTCATAGTTTTTTCTTAGTGTGTTCCAGGTAACTATCTTGCCTTTTGGGGAAAATCCACTACTATGTCATTCCTGTCTTTAACATCTTACCTGTCCAAAACTTCCTCATTCCTCCAGTTCCTTTCACCTGCATCTCCAATCACCACTTTCCCCCCAACTGTGAACACTTACCACTACCTCCTCCAAAATACTCCAAAACTCTTTTTTATTCTAAAAAGCACTTTAACATCCTACCTTGGAAAACATGCATTACCACTTCCATGTCCATTCTCCATTACACGCCTGACACTCTTGACAACAACAACAACAACAACATTAATCACATAACCAGAACAACTGATGCAATCTGGTGCTTCCTTAGAAAAAAAAAAAAAAACACAAAATATTTTTATCATAAACATGTAAACTGAATTTGACTGCATTGCAATCTAAATAGGACTAAACTGGAATGTATAAAATTCAATATATTGTTATGCTTGGATTGGATCAATTTGATAATATACAGAGCATCTGAATAACCTCGTGATTATGTATATATTTGTGTGAATTGCCACTATATAAATAAGCAAAATTGAAATAGAGAAAAAATCCTTAAAAAAATCCCAAAAAGATTTAATTTCTCTTCCAAACTACACCATAGTGGAACAAACTCTGTTCAAACTCGGTCCTTTCCAAATGTCTTTTCTTTGCTACCAGCATTGAGCAGTCATACTCCCTACAGTTGGAGTACCTACTCTTAACTATACACTCCTGGCTTACTTTCACACTTGGTGCATTTTACAGCTGTTCCTTCTTTTTTCTTCCCATGTGATTTAACTTTTTCTATGTCCTTTGGCGTTTCGTAGTACATATGTTGTGGCAAAAGACAACATACTACAAACTAGACATTCATGTAGCAGATGATTTTTTACAGATTGACTTTTTCGGACATGATGTACTTGCTAACTTTTCTAATGGAATACACATCGGTCTGACATAAACAATTAATGAAAATTGCTGTGAATGTGTTGTCCCGAGTTTATCTTTTATAGATCTACCAACAAGAGCAAGTTGTTGGGATTAATACATATAAATTGACTACATATTTTTGTTTGGATTGCTTAATAGTTTGTGACTCTCCATGTCAAATGGACTAGGTAATAATAAACAAATACTAATTGGTATTAGTACACTGGTACCACCATGTGGCTATTCTGTATATTAAATACATTTATTTTTTTATCTTAACAACTATGGACAGTAATGGTTTTTTTTTTTCTTACACAGTCTGATGGTGTATTTATTTATTTATTTTTGATCTCAGTACTGTCGTTTTTGTGATTGTACCATATATGAGGGTGGCTCTGTATCTTGAGGGACAAGAGATGGAAATTGTCACTAACAATAATATTGCATATTTACGTTGTGTTCATTAATATGCATTGTCATTTTATAAATAAATAAATTCAAATACAAATTCAGCATCATCAACATATTATAATTGCACCTGGGGCTTTGCCATCCAGGTATAATTATTCCCCTTTTGAAATGGTGTTATTGAGAGTGTGACACATGCCTCTGGGAACAATCAGAGCACTAACGAGTGGTTGTTAGGATGGTGGTCCTGTCTTGCATGTGTACAACTAAATTTGACTTTCACTGTTAAACTTGTTGATCCACTATGCAAAAATACTGCTTATAAGGCTGAGTTTTCCTACAACTCCCAAGAGTGAAGAAGTCTCTCGGAGAAGAGAAGAAATGGTTCAGCAATGAAGAACCCATCCAGAGGATTTACTAAATTTTCTTTTTGATATTTCTAACTGGATTATTAAGATGGATCAGGAAGCTAATATAGATTTGTGTTCCCACAAACAGGCACACACATATGTGTATAGCTTGAATCTGCATTAAATGCTGGACAAGGTTTTGAAGCTTAGAGTATCCATTCTATGCATAGTCATTACCAGACAACGATAAAGAGCCCAGATTGTGGCCACAAAGGTGTGAGGAAAGAAAGTTTACAGCATATAGAAATCTATTCCATAACAAGACTTGCAGTTTTTGAGCTAGCAATCCTCAATATTTACCTGCATCTACCTATTAACCATGTCCCTCATTTCTACCTGGGGTTTTAAGGTCAGCGGAAGGGTTGCTCGTGTAACCAGACGGTTCCCCAGCAGGCTGAAATCCATGCTGTGGAAGACACTCCGTCCTGCTGTCCCTCTAAGTCAGTGCTGACGCACTTCACTCAGCTGCACAAAAATTACTTTCCTGATCTAAATACAAACACAGAAATCCATCCTGGTACAAACAAAAACAAAAAAGTACACAAGCTCACGTTAACAAGCACTGCTGTGTTTTGGAGGGTAAACTTTCCAGTAACAAGATTCATGTCACTGAAGCTCGCTTAGAGGTTGTGTTGTGATCATATTCTTCAGATGAGCACTCAACTCTTCTTGTTAAATAGGTTCTTCAAAATATTAAATGAAAAAAAGATTTGTAGAAGAAAAGAGAATCCACAATACATGGGTGTACAGAGGACATTGTACTTATCTAAGACATTCAACATTCCACCTTTAAGTCATTGACATTCAGCTTTAGAAGTTGTAATGTCAGAGAGACTCAAATCCAATTATTCTGGACTACTTAAGGTAAATGTCAGCACATGATGATGAAATTATCAGAAATTTACTTTTATTACAAGAAGCCCTGAAGTGTTTTGTAACAGTATTAACCAAAATATTTTTGTTTTGGTTTGTAGACTTTTGTTCCTTTGGCCATTCAAGTATGTACGTTTGTAAGATTGTAAGTACACTTACAGTGAGGAAATTACTTGTTAGAAGAATGTGAGACAGGAGCACTGCACTGAAATGCTCAATTTAAAAGAACAGCCCAAATACTGTTAACTGTTAACTTCTGCTAACTTCTCACAAATCTCAATATCTGTTGGATTCCTTAAATCTTAACAACTGTAGTTTGGCTAAAATAATTTACTATTGTGCAAATGATGATGTCCTCAAATTTGAAAAAAAAAACATACATATGTGTGTGTGTGTGTATATATATATATATATATATATATAGATAGATAGATAGATAGATAGATAGATAGATAGATAGATAGATAGATAGATAGATAGATAGATAGATATTTTCAATTCAGTTTCAATTCACAACACATGTAATTCCACTGAGTCAGTCAAGTACAAGTTATAAAATGCAGTTCAGTTTAGAGTATTATTTAAACTGGTTAAGACGTTTTCTATCTTATGAAATCCTCCATATTTGTTTATAGTGATGACGACATATACGATTAGAATATTACATCAGGCCAATAAAGAAAAAAAAATAATCCGGAAAAGTTTGCTTGAAGGAACTATATCTGATCCAGCACATTCTGTGCGTGAGAACAGTTTAGTTTGAACTGTAGCCCTGCCTCCAACTGTTTTTTTCCCCAATGACAAACCCTTGACATGCACGAGACTAAACATGCCTCAAACTCGTGCACAATCCTCTGGAGGAAACAATGCTTCATCGAGGGACTTTTCTCCATATTCTTTGACATAAATGACTATGTTTTGGGTAAATTATATTGTCTTATTTGAATGGTCAACACTGATGCATGCCACACTTTTAGGTTTACACATCCTTTTTTTGCATGTGCTGGAAAAGCTGCTGCTTGGCAACGGCTCCACACCTCGCTTTGCCATTGGCAGACAAAATAATCCCGGGTTGTCCCCAGTTCGCTGCTTATTCCTGCTAAAAGAAGTCTGGACTCGCTCGATTGCACAATCAATTAGTCAATTGATATTATCAAATTAAGTGTTGTAACTCATAAGACATTGTTTAAAAAGCAATGTTGTTAACCAGACAAAAATAAATTAAGGTTTAGTTCTTTTAATAAAAAGTTTGCTGACAGGAAGGGGAGTGGAGGAGGGAGAGAGACATGCGGCAAGGGACCGCGGGTCGGAGTCAAACCCGGGTCGACCATGTTGAGGACTAAGGCCTCCGTACATGCGTCGCACTACCTGCTGTGCCACCAGCACACCATAAAAAGTATTTTCAAATAAAGGTTGTTAAGTGAACCTTAACAGAACACATATTCTAATATTTTGAATGGCCGTATATTTATAGAATGTTTATCAAATAGCAATGTTTCACAAATCAAGCTGTTTTTTTATTCACACACAATTGTTTGATGGCTGAGTCAACAAAGAGACATGCAATTACCAACAATGCAGAAATGGAGCGAGAGAGAAAAAACTCTTGAAAACATGCTAGCATGGCAACACTTGCAGAGTGTGATCACATTTTCAGCTTTTTGTTCATGCTATCATTTCAGGATGTCTCATCTCACCACGGATATTCTCTAGTTTTGGGTTTCAATTTTTAGGGTTCTGTAGTATTAAATGACGATACATTTTATGCTCAAAAAATTAAATTTCATTTCCACTTATGTTTTTCTGCACCGTTAAATAAGCTAACAAGATCACAGGGAAGCCGGAAAGCACTGTGAGGATCATGTTCTTTGATTTCTCCAGTGCTTTTAATACTATGTTTGAGGGACAAGCTATGGCTGTCAGCAGTGAACCACAATCTGACTCAGCAGATACTAGACTACCTCACTGGCCACTCACAGCATGTGAGGACACAGGGCTGTGCCTCTGACATGCTGGTCTGCAGTGCAGGCGTACTGCAGGGAACTATGCTTGTTCCTTTCCTGTTCACTCTCGACAATGCAGACCTCTTCATCAATTCCCCAGGTTGCCATCTGCAAAAGCTCGCTGATGAATGCCATAGTCTGCCTCATCCAAGAAGAGAAAGACTCAGAGTATAGAGAATGGACATAAAATTGTATGGACCGGTGCCAGTGCAAGATCTTGATCAATGCAGGAAAATCCAAGGAGCTTGTGGTGGATTTCCGCATGCACAGACCCTCCATACCAAGACTGATGATTACAGAGACAACTGACACTGAGGTAGTTAAATACCTGGGTGTTCACCTGAACCATAAACTGGACAGGAGTCACAACCCTAAGGCTCTTCGCAGGAAGGGTCAGAGCAGACTCTACTTGCTAAGGAGACACTCTTTAAGACTTTTTTGACTCTATGGTGGCATCAGCCGCCTTCTATGGTGTTGTCAGTTGGATCAGCAGCAGCTCTGTCCTAGGATGCCCCTTGGATCCAGTGGAGGTAGTGGAAGACAGAAGGACTCTAACGAAAAAAATAACACCACTGTTGGACAATCTCCCACCCCATTCATGAAACTAATGCTGAACTGGGGAGTGCCTTCAGTAAAAGACAGCTGCATCTAAATGCACAAAGGAGTGTTATTGCAGATCATTCCTTCCAGCAGCTGTCAGACTTTATAAATTTCAAATCAATTTTATATATATAGCGCCTATTCACAACTCGTCATCCCAAGGCACTTTACAAAGTCAATTTCAATCAAATCATACAAATTGGTCAAAAACCATCATCACTCCCAATAAACTCCATAAGTGTGTACTTCTCTGCTATTGTTTGCACAGTTTTTTCATTTGTTGTGATAGGTCCGTTATTTCTTTAAATCTGATTACATTATTTTGAATAACTGCAGTATTATTTTTCTTATGTTGTCAACAGTCTCTTATTCTTATGTTTGTTTGTTTTTTTGTATATTTTTAAAATATTTTTAGATGTATCTGCATGCTTCCAATTGCCTCTTACTTTGCTGCTTGTACACCTGAATTTTCCCCTTCACGGACAATTAAATAGATTTCAATCCTATGTCTAATTGATATAGGTTTCATTGCTTCGCTGTGCTTCATACCACTGACCAAACACACCAGGAAGAGGATGTGCTATGTCAATTGGAGATCATTTTAAATGTCTGTTTATTTATCATTATTTATCAAACATTTCCCAAGGTACCCAAGGTTTTTGGAGAGTTGTTTCTCATATACGATTTGAGGTTATCATATATGAGAAATATATCGTATTTACTATCGTGTACACCAGGCGTTGGCTGCCTAAAGGCTCCCACATACTCGGGCGTACTGTGCACATACTGTGAGCTTGTCGGACTCTGCGCTGACTCTCCGCAGACGTTTTACCCTTCAGTCGAGTGTACTGTTGCATTGTTTACTGAGTGTATATAACCTCTGTATATATATCCATTTTATTCAATTTTATTTTATTTTATTGTACTCTTATTTTGTTTGCATCATCAACACCAAGTCAAATTCCTTTTAAACTTGATTCTGATTCTATATTTCTTGGAGCAAATTCGTACAATTCCCACACTTTCTGCCTGTGGGATGAAGTGCTGGAACAGATGGTAAAATGTGTGATTAGCTAGCTGAGCACCTATCTATATCCATTGAGCGGAGCGGTTTCGTTGCTTACCAAATTCGTACTTACACATTTTAACACATTTGAGCACGTTGTACCACATAAAATTGGCCAGTAAGCACAACGGTAATCATACATAAGGCGCACTAATTTTTGAGAAAATTTAAAGACTATAAGTGCACCTTATAGTCTGAAACATAAAATACGGTAAACCAAAGAATTATGCAAAAGTTACTAAAAGCACATGTTTCTTAATTTAGCTCTGCACATTAAAACTGAGTTTCTGCCATGGGTCATTATTGTTCCTAACACACTGACAGTATTGACCTTTAAAAGATGATCTGACTAAACTGCCTGCTTATGACTACATGGACTAAGTCATTGGTGTTCAGGTCTTTGCAATTTTTTTTCCATTTCTCCTGCAGCAAGCCATGACTAATCTTGCAGAACATGAACCAAGCACAATGTAACAATGGCACAGATCAAGCTTCTCTACAAGTGACTGAAAGTGTGTTGAACTTGTTCTTGCTTGATGTATGTGAGTTAAACTTGCCTACTTCATTATCAGACTAAAGTACAGAATCAGTTTTATTATAGTTTGCGCATACAAACAAGGAATTTGTCTTTGTTTCCACTTTGCTTTCCATCAAAACATTTCAATGTAAAACTATAAAAAAGGGAAAAAAATTAAAGTGTCAGTATTTTCAGTATTATTTTTGGTTACAAAACTAATACATAGAATATAGCAGGTGAAGGCTATAGATACACATTCATGTACAGTAGGTGGCGGTATGAACCTCTAATGTAATTTGCAATCCGAAAAAGTTCAATAATTATGCTGTATTTCTAGAATTGAAGATGTCAAAGATATGGGCACATAGCTGCCACCTGAAAAGGCAGCCAGAGGTGTCCCAAATATGATGCTGATCATAAAGTTGAATAATGTGAAGATGATGGACAGGAAATGTGCTGTAACTGTGCTAGTCAGTGCAGTGTGACATATTGGGAGTAAAGTGAAAATATTTTTCCAAGGGTACTTCACTAAAAGAGATTGGGAGACCTTTGTCATGATCTATTGCCGTTTGTGTTTTGATTTTCATCTTTGTATTTTGATAATTTTCTGGTTAGGCTTTTGCCTTATTTTTGTTGTTAATTATCATTATTATGGTATGGGCTAACCAGTTAATTTCTTTTGATAGTTTCTCTGTATGATTATTCTTCACTTCACGGAGTTTCTTATTCTTTTTTGCTCTCCTCTGCTCTGTCATCCTGCAACTTCCAGCTGCTCCACATCTTCCCTGATTGATTGGCACAGGCACAGGCACACACACACACACACACACACACACACACACACACACACACACACACACACACACACACACACACACACACACACACACACACTTCATGCTTCACCATAAACTTTCTTTTGTTAAGAAACTATAAAGAAAAAATATGTCTAGAGAGTAATTGATTATGATGACCAGCTGTAGCAGTCCTAATTGTTGAATACCTACCACTTATGTGAGATCTGATCTATTTCTTGCACTCTTTGTTTTCTTTCATTATTTGCCAATTTTTTGTAAGAAAGAATTTAAACTCAGCTAAATAAAATCCAAACAACATGAACCATTTGTATTTTAGAATACAATAGAATATAAATATCTTGTATAGTCCCAAAGTTGGGAAATTCAGGTGGGGAAACATAAGTTAGACATAGTTACAATTAAATACATATATTTTATATAACAGTAAAAGACGACATAGTGAAAGTGCCACCAAAGCGTTTTCTTAAATATGAAAATGATCATAAATATCTTGTATTTTATAATCCACTAAAACTGCAATATCAACACCTTTGAGTTAGATGATCCTCTTTTCACCAACGGCAAATAACAGAGCAGGAACCTCGAGAAGATCTCATTATGCTGTTTCGCTTCTTTTAAAAAACATTATTTAGCCAAGGGCAAGTTTGCTGGAAACACGATCTGTTGACAAGGTTTTATAATGGTTTGGTGTGTCAGCTGTATCCATGGTTACCACTTGGGTGTGTGTGTGTGTGTGTGTGTGTGTGTGTGTGTGTGTGTGTGTGTGTGTATGTGTGTGTGTGTGTGTGTGTGTGTGTATTTAGACTCACAGCCATCATAGATGTCAGTGGGAATGTGGACAGCTGTATGGTTGTGATCAGTCAACCGTTTGAATGAAGGATCCTCTTTAAAGTCTGGTCGAATCCTGTATTTTCTCCCCTCTGTCTCATTTGCATCCAGCTGAGGGGGATAAGAAAAATCAAGATGAATGCAGTAGATTTGATGACAGTTTTTATTAAATTTACCAGCCTCCTTTATTAGCATCAAGAAAAAAAAAATGTTTTGTAGGTTTATCTCAAAGCAAAAAAATAAGCAGCAGTCCGGCAGTAAACCCTCAACATGTCTGACGTAATTTCATTACCACAATAAATTTCCACCCCAGGGTGGTTGAATGAAAAGTGAAGCATTATTGACTGATAGAAGATGTGCCTATTATTTTATGCATCATTGCTCTGAAGGAGGAGCGCCAGGCAGTGACACTGTGTGTGTATATTCAATCCCTCGATTTATATAAAAGGG
The DNA here is from genome assembly GCF_011125445.2 of Fundulus heteroclitus. Classification (NCBI taxonomy): domain Eukaryota; kingdom Metazoa; phylum Chordata; class Actinopteri; order Cyprinodontiformes; family Fundulidae; genus Fundulus; species Fundulus heteroclitus. The sequence goes on along the minus strand of NW_023397067.1, from coordinate 30,511 downwards.
AGCTGTAGAGAAGGGCCGATATGTGGTGAAAAGCAAAAAAGGATGAGATATGAAATAATGCATAGTAGAGAGGTGGTGAGGTGTTGAGATAAAGAGATGGAGTCAGCATGGGGGAGGGGGGAGGAGGGGAGTATAGTGTGAACACTTGCTTCCTAATAAAGCAACAGCATAGCCAGCTCATACATCTCATCTGTCAATTAGAGGAGAAGCATGGCAGGGACCTCTTCACCTGAGAGAGGGTGGGAGGAAAAATGACTGAAAGGAGGCTTGCATGGGAAGAAAAAACAAAGAAGTAGGAAAGGAAGAAAAGGGGATTACTGCAATAAAAAGCTGGTGGAATGATACAGAATAAGGGAAAAATAGGTGAATGTGGTGAATAGCAAGAGTTAAATAAGGGACATAAGAGAAGATAAGCTGTAAAAAGCAAAGAGGCCAAGTAGCAAAACCATCTTCTTGTCCTGTGTTTAGCTGTAACTGTGGGCTTAAGGAAAGGGGGAGCAAACAGACAGAAAAGGAAAAAAAAACTTACATTGTCCTTTGCATTATAGTAGGCAATTTCATCATCCTGTTAACAAAGCAACAAAATAATTATTACTTTGTGAATGTTGTTTGAAGAGCTGTACGACTAATTTACTAATTACTATATATTTTACTACTTGGGAAAAAATTCACACAAATAGATTCAGCATACTCATCGCTTTTGAAAGCACATACATCATTTTTCAGACACAGGAAAGCCTTTGTATCTCAAACATCTAAAGATGGTCATGCAGATGATGACCTAACGTATGTAACATCAATGTAAATCTATGACAATATTTAGAAAAACATCTTAGATTTGTGGTGACAGAAAAAAAAATAACGGAGCAGTTTTGTTGGAAAAATTATTGTGCTCTATGCAAGCAAAACAGAGAGCAAATCCACATTATGGAGTATGAAATAATTTGTGTCATGGATTTAATGGAAAATCAACTCAAAGCTGACGAATGAGTACACAAAACAGTTTATGCCATGGTTATGACAGATACCTCTAGTAGCCAGCAAGATGGTCATTGAGACCAATAAAGGTGTTATTTGTGAATATAATGTTTGTAAGGTAAGGTTTTATTTTTCTCTCTTGGTAGAAAACATCTGCTGATGTCTGCAGATTATATACTTCATGAAGCGGTTGTCTTTAAATTGCCTCCCTGCATGTTAACCAATTGTTAACCAGTCAAATATTCTCTGCTGCTGTAGCAGATGCAGTCTAAGTAGCTTAACTTCTCCTCCATCTATGAAATGTTTTGAGTTGTGTGGCACATAATGTTCTTTGAATAATATCAAAGTGCTGTTAAATGGTAAAATAAGTGAAACTTGTACAATCAGTTTTAAGAGGGCTCTGCATATGGTTGTTTCGGTACTACGATTGCAAGTTCTTTGTGTTTTACTTGTGGTTATTTCCATTATAATTTACTGCTACGCTGCAGGCATTAGGTAGTCATATCTGGGCAGTTTTTCTCTAGTTTTCATCCATTCAGAGAGTGTTCATTGCTGTTTGAGTTTCCATCCTGGTTTGAAGGACGCTAGCTCTCTGTGAGACTTACCGGCGACTCAGACTTCAGAAAAGTGCAGGCACACTTGTCAAGCTCTGACAGCAGGGACTGCATGCTCCACTCTCATCTATCCACTTGGCAAATTTTCCCTCTCTTGGGAAAAAAACGGATGAACTGCTCCTTCTCAGCACTAGAAATGGAGTTCCACGGATTTGTTGCCCTCTGCTTTACTAAAACCTGGTTAGGTGAACACATCCCAGACTGTACACTTCTGATGCCGAACTTCCACCAGTTTTCGAATACAGAAATTAGGGGAAAGGAGAGGAGGTGGAATTTTCTTGGTGTGTTGAGGTCACAGTGTTAAAGACGACATGTATAAAAGTGATTTTATTGAGCTGCAAACCTATTTATTCTCTGAGGGTGTTCTTCTCGATTGTTCTGGCCGATGTTTATATCCCACCACAAGCCTGCACATCAGAGGCTTAAAAATAGCTTAGTGAGTAGATAACAGGAATGGAGAAAATGCGCTCTAACATCATTGTTCTTGCAGAATTTAACAGTGCATAGCTCTCAAATTAACTTAGAATATACAAAACGGAAGTAAAATGTCCCACTAGGAACAAAAATGCTCTGGACCACTGTTACACATTGTTACACAGTCTTACAAGGATCGTACCAAGCAGTTCCAATACAGGACTGTCATCTGTCAGGAAGTGGGATGGAACTGAACCCGCTCAACAACCCCCCCCCCTCCCCACCCCCCCTCCGTGTAGCTACACTGCTGTGAAACCAAGTTAGCATATTTGCACTATCACAACCTCTCTATTTTTCTTTTTCTTTTCATATCACAAAAAACAACAGACAACGTTTATAGATGTATACCTCATGGCTGTATGCTGGTAGCACAGCTTATTCCGATTCTGATTACCAAATAGCACACCAATGTAACATAGGCTGTTATAATGACAATTGTCGGGTGAAATTAGAAGCCTTTATCAGAGAAGAAATAATGGTCAGAACTAGACTAGAAACTACTTTGTGTAGTTGAATGCTCACAACATTTTTGATGTTTTGAATTATAGTTTTTTTTTTGTTTTTTTTTTGTCAGAAGCATTCATTCACTGCTGGATGAATTATAAACAGACTGTACTTGTTACAAAGTGCTTTTCAATCTTTGTGTGCGGTGCTATTTGGCAAATGATATAAAATTAAAAATGTATATATTCCCTTAATACACTTACAAACTGGATTTATTTTGGCAATAACAAATTTATTTATCTATTTTATGGTAATGATGCTTATGGCAACAATGACATCAATGCTGTGTTAATCATCTTAAAACAATCTTCAAGATTTTTCCCTTCACATTTGTGATTGGAAATGTGTATATTTTTTCTTGTGACAGACAGTAATACAATTTATTTGTAGCACAAAACATTTTTAAACAATTCATGACAATAATATTTTCAGGCCATGATTAAAATTATATCTGTTACTTGAAATAGGGTCCACAAAATGCCACAACAAAGTGCACAACATGCAAAAAACCATGATTATGCAATAAATATGTGATTATGACTCTATTTAGTGGTGAACCTGTGAGCTCTGTTTGTGACACAACTATAAGGAGAACATCAGACAAAGAGGTACATGTAAATCCAGACTTTATGCATGACTACTTGTGTTAATGTCTTTTTTTGAATGGTACAGTGAGTGAGTTCTGTTGTGTGCATTTTTCTCTTTCTTTTACCTCAAATTCGTCTTTCCACACATGATCCTTCTGGAATACCTCAGCAGCTGTGGCCAGTTTCTGGGGAACAGAATGGAAATAGGGCTTTAGGTTAGAAACTGCCCAAAGGATGTTTCAAAGCATCAATCTAACATTAGAGACTCATTCAAAAGACATAATTTTTTAAAAGCATGATGTAGACAATTGGAGAGACAGGGAAATGCTTATTATTGCACTTGCAGAGCCGAAACCACAGTGCTCTCATAATCCTGTAACACTTACTGCCCACTTAAGGCCACAGCTCAGAGCATCAGAACATCTGAATAAAAAGGTTGCAACACAGGAAATGTGTTTGTGTGCTTGGACTTTTTTAGGTTGCCTGTTTAGGACCTTTTCTGGTATATTTACTAACCTTCTGAAGATTGATAGGCCTTATGGGAGCCATGGAACAGTCCTGATGAGTGAGACCCCTTTTTTAGGCAGAGGAGTTAGGGGTATAGTGTGACTTAAGTTTTGTTTAAGGCTAGGGTTAGGTAATGGTAAGGGCAAAGGATGGTGTACAGTTAGGCATATAAGCAGTCCCAAAAATAAATGAAAGTCAACATAAAGCTCTGTTATGGTTAAAAATACAAAGGTGTGTGTTGTTGTACTTGCAGCTGAGCAAAAACATTTATGCTAATTTTACTAGTTAATTGAGGAATTTGATGCAAAGGAGGACCTTTTTGGTCCTCATTTTTTTTCTTGGCTGGCAATTAGGTCTAGGTTAGGGTGGGTTTAAGGTTTATGCTGGTAAATGTTAGGGTCAGGGTCAGGGTTGGGCCATAGATAGGCTTAAATATGAATGGCAGTCTATGGGAAGTAAATGCATGGTCATCACTTTGTTTTTAAGAAGGGTGTGTGTGTGTGTGTGTGGGGGGGGGTGTTATGAAAGCATGAATGAGACAGAATGTGAAGTAAAGACTGAAATAAAAAAAAGAAATGCCTGATCACAATTTAAACTCTAAAACTAGTAGAGTAACAGGTGAGAGGCTGTCAGTGAAATTGTTGCTGCCTAAAAACAAGGGTATATAAGTAGTAACACTTCTTGAATGAATGGCACCATGTCAGGTCCCTATTCCTGCCCCATCAAACCCCCCACCCAATATCCAGAAATGTGTATTACAGATTTTTAATAATCTGTAATTAGTTTAGAACAGTGGTTCGAAAAAAAAAACAAAAAACGTTTTCTAATATTTAGAAGAAAAAAAAACATTGAAATACAATCAATCAATAAATCATATCACATGCTTTAAAGAACCTCTGTTCAGTGTAAAATAATCCAACTCCGGTTTGTCATTTTAAGAATTTTTCTAGAGATGATGAGATGCAGTCCAGATGGTTTGGAAAACTGCAATATATTCCTCTAATTTACGGCCAAACAGGATACTGCAATTTGGATAATAATTTCAGTCCAACAGCAGCCTAAAACAATATTTTCTAACAACACAGGGGGCTGCCCACTCAACATTCACTGGATATGCAAATTCGCAAAGATTGTTGACTGTTCTCATTGCACCTCTTAAATCATGTCACCCGGTGAAGGTGAGCCACACCCCCCATATCCAATATTGCCACTCTCTCTCTCTCGCTGCCGTATATATTGTTCACATGATTACAGACATCTGGAATTTTAAAACGAATGCAGCAGTACAGAATTACACAAGTATACTACATGTAATATTAGTCTATATATTTTGACATCTAAACTTATTGTGATTGTGCTGTTCTTGCCAGAAATTTTCATTAAGACTAACTTCTATGTCTCCTAGTCCAATTTGAATCTGAATCAGAATCAGACATAGTTTAATAATCCCAGAAGGAAATTACTTGTGTTACACGCTCCAGGTATACAAACATTTTTGTATATATATTTACAACATTCCACACAAAGTAAATATATATAAAAAGACTGAAATAAGATTAAGAGAAGGTGTCAACCGAAAAAAGTAAGTCACAGAAATATTCTACATTCAACATCCAAGTAATGGGATATTGAGATACTGATATTGCATACAGTGATATTGCAACAGAATTTGCGAATAGATTTGTGATATATTATGTAAACCCTCCTTTGTGCGACCATAATTTTCTAAAGTTGTAAAAGAGCTTGGCACAGTGATGACACCTTACACTTTAAGATGGAAAGTAGTGCATAAGAGGACAATTGTCCCAAGGACAGAACACTGAAAACATGGTATATACTGTATGCCCACCAATAGGTAAATCTACATATTTAACAGTTTAACCTGTTCATTTTTCCAATCTTGCCTCAAAAGGGCAATAACTAGTTAAATGAAACAATATTTCTGACATGCTAATTTCCATCACAAAAACATTACTGATACATACAATAAAAGTTCAGGAAAGTATTTTAAATAAATAAAGTATTGACTATCTCCCAAAGGGACCAGAGTAAAACAGGCTTGTCTGAGTTAAACAAGACTGTTATGCATTATGACAGTTTCTAGTACATGCATGTGGCTATGCGTCTATGACCATGAGTCTGCTGCTGGCAGGGGTTTCAATTTTGATCAACAGTGCCATCTCTGTAGCCTCCAGCACTGGGCTCTGTTCCAGCCCTGTCAGCTGATAAATATACAGACTAATCCAGCCATAAACAAACATATCCACTCTGGAGTTGACACAGGCTCGTGATGGTGAAGTTATTATGCATGCTGTACTCCACGTGCAAACATTTTATGTTCTCTGCACTTAAGTTTCAAATAATTTTTACTGTATTTCTTAACATTTATAATTGTTTGATAAGTGGCATATGTAGTTTTGTACCCTTTATGGACTTAAACATATTATTATGTAAGGATAAGCTGTGTGTTGATAATCAAAAAAAAAAGCTGGTAATACTACACTAGTGTATTGATTAAGATTGATTTTTGTCAGCAAAGAGGTGATTTTCAGTCAACTCTTGGTATAAGTAAGAATGTAAAAAGCCAAAATTGAGCTTAACGCATAAATGATAAAGTATCAGATAGCGATCATATAGGAATAGTATGTATTTAAGAATAGATGACTGTCAGTGTAGCCAGCTCTGTTTGCTTGCTTTTTTTCTCTCATTTTTTTTTGAGTCTGTGAATCTACCACAGAATATTGATGAATTTACTCTAGAAATCTTATTTGTTTGGAGAAGAATATTAAAGATTGAAAAATAACAATTTGAATTCCTTTTGAAATCAGGAAATGTACAGTTAAGTCCAAAATAATGCACATTACTAGTATATATTTTTTTAAACTGAGTTTTTTTTTTTTTTTACAAAAAATTTACCTCGACTTATTTATAAAATAATAAAGCAATATAAGTTTTTTTTTAAAAGACGTGCAAAAAAGGTACTTATTTATTTCTCAATAGTCAATGGAAAATGTTTACTAGCATTACAGAAATGTAACCCTTCTTACAATTGCTGACCATCTTTCGGCAGGTTTCCAGTGGTATTTCAATGACTTATCTACTACTTTTTATGTAAACAAGCTTTAGTCTACCATGGTGACAATTTCATCTAATCTTTTTAGACTCAACTGAGTGATTGTCCAAAAAGCAGAATGAAAAATATTACAACTGAAAACTACTGTGGGGAAAAGCAAGTATCAAAGCTCAATGAAACGTTTTCATAAAAGCACAAAGTTATAGATTTAAACATAACATGAAGGCTCAAAACTGCCAAGGTAAAAAAAAAAATATTAAGGGATATTTTACACTGTCCTACGAAACGTCTTCAACTACGGAAAACAAGTCCAGTTGCTTTGTTTTTAACCTTTTTTTGGAACACTGTCCTACTGTTTGTGTAAACAATAGTTACAAGTTGAACTGGTGCTTAAGGTGTGATCTGAACCAGCTGACAGGAACCGTTTCTCAATATGTGTACATCTCTGCACATAGGTAACATGCTTACTTGTGGAATGTCATCAACAGTGGCCCAGGTACTGTTCCAATCCCATACATCTCAAAGCAAGTTTTGGCTCAAAGTGCCTGGATGTGTTTTTTTCTCATCTCAAATATCAAAGATGCATCAATGCATCCCTCTGCCAACAGCAAGGTATCGCACAATGCATTGCACTACCAGCAGTAGTCAGGGAAGGTGAGGGCAGAAATTATTTACTATTATAACACTATTAATTGGTCACAAAAACGTAGTTTTAAGATGTTTAATGCAAGAATGTGGGCCCCCAGACTTCATCTATGCAGTCAGTTTATCAAGGATGTGTTTACTTTAAAATGTGCTCTGCTGACAGCCCGTGGTGTCTGCAGACTCAGTGGGAGGTAGGAGTTTGCTTTCCCCTCTAACCGCAGCCTGATCTCAGCAAGTCAGTCTGTCATTTTCCACTATCTGTTATCTGTTTTTTGGCGGCTGAAAGAGAGATAGACGGTGTTTTAGTTTATGTGGTGAATAACTGAAAGTACAAGAACATACCAATATATTATGTTTTCTGTAAACCTTTGACAATTTAAGTTAATGTAGGTATTTCATTAATTGTGTAACCACAGTCTAGAGAAGTGTGAACTCTTATATTTTTTAATTGTTTCATGCAGCTAGCTTTGCAGGATGAGAGACCATAGTTCACGGTCTACCTCCCTGTGATCCACTTCATACTCATGTCATGCTGTCGTCTACTCCACTGTCTCATCATGTATTTGTTACATTTTAAATTATAGTAATATTTGCTTATGATTAGACAATTAACGTAACAATTTCCATGACTTGCCCACTGATAATCTGTTTATTTTTTTGTTATTCTCACAATTTTATTAATGGCAACATTTTGTCTCTGTTCATGAGTCTACCTGATGATAATAATAAACAAAGAATTGATTTGTTTATCAGTGGTTAGTGTAAATGAATCATGCAGTTGCAAAGTAACAACTCTAAAAAAATTAAATGTTAAGTCATTCTTTCACCTTTTCCTGCTTATAGAAATGTAATGGAAGGAACTAGTCAACTGTATAACTCTAAAGCTTGTCGTCATTTACTATTATTAGTCAGTTAAGACAAAACTAATCTTTAAGCAAATAGTATTATAAAAGGGAGAATAACTTTATTTTTTTAGATTTATGGTTTACCGGTAACAGGATGTCTGAAAAAATAATGGTGTTAATGGTGTTTAAGTAGTGGGAAACAATCATTATTTACTTAGTAAAGCTGTTTTATGATCAAAAAGGAAAACTTTAACTACTTATTTTAAAAGGTTTCAATGTAGTACTGACATGTCTTCTTAATTATATTTATTTTATATTTATTATTTTATTACTTGAAAATGGTTACATTCTTCCATAAAAGACAATTTATTGTGAGAAAGATCTTAGATGAACATTGTCAATCTTCTGTTCCATTTGACAAACTACCGTCCTGCATCCTTGTGTTTGTGACAAGACAATCCTTCAACCATACTTACCATGTACATACTTACACAATAATATACTTGAGTGTTGAGAAAAAGACAGAATGTGCATGAGTTATGCCTGTTATAGACTCTGCAAGAACCGAAAAAGTTGCTTTTGATCTCAAGAATGCCAAGAACAAATTTGTTTTGTCTCTGACTATTTATCCCTCACAAGAAACTCTGCTAAACTCCTGGAAGAATCTCCCCCACTGTAGCATACGTCACACCCACTCTAAGATTGTGGAAATTTTACAGACAACACAACAACACCACAGTGGCAGAGAGGGCAGTTTTGGAATTAATGAAGGAAGAATAACAAAATGTTTGAAGTGGAAGAGGAAGAAGATTCCTTGTTATTTAGCTCAGCAACATCTGCGATAGCTAACAACCACCACCTACACTAACGGATGTTAGAAACCAGTTTGACATGAAAACACGTTTATCCATAAGTCTGTTATAGACCTTTTTTAGTGCCATATATATAGAAAATATGTATATATCTATTGGTTGTGCATACTGAATGAATACAGCATTGCTATACCTGAACACATTCACATTGTTCATGTGCAGAACTGTCATGATTTAGGGTTTTGTTTGTTTATTTTAGACTTTTCTAGACTTGTATCAGTCACCATCCTATCAGCCTGTTACCTCTCAGCCACCAGCCACTATCCAATCAGCTCAGTCACCAGTCAATTAGCCCAGATCAGCTCCACCAGTTGCCAGTAATTACTGTCAACTCTAGTCACCTGTTTACCTGCCTACATATACCTGCCTCAGTCATCCATTCACAACCAAGAGTGTCTCATCTGATCTGATCTCTTCTCAGCACGTGTGATGTGCTTTGACTCTACCAGTTCTTGTGTGCTCAGCCAGCTGGACTCTTTTGTTCCCTTCTCTGATGAGAATTGCCTGCACAAGTCTGCCTGTTTCCCCCGTGAGGTCCAGCCGCTCACTCTGCCCATTCTGATGGTTTCCCAGGTTCACATCGCCTGTTTTGGTCTGTCACTTTCTGCATCTTCTGGTCTCCTGCTCATCCCTGTCTGCCTGAACCTTCGGACATTATTCGTCAAGTCTGATTCTGCTTGCCTGCCTCATCTGCCATTACTCATCCTCACAATAAAACTTTTTAAAAACTCTGTCTGGCTGAATATCGGGTTCACCAGCATGAATCATTACAAAGAACCAAGTGTGCAATGCAACGTGCTGTAGAAAAACTTTAAAAAGTGATTCCAAAACAAACATGACTCCCAACTATTACTAAACTCTGCAATTTGGGAACGTTAAGGTTTTTCATGTGGTGGAGAAAAAAAGTTGACCGAAACAAAACTTTTTGCCAGCCTATGCATCAGCATTTTACAGCAATAAAGTAGCTCTGCCAATAACTTAATAACTTACATGAAACAACATTAAACTGAATGTAAACAACACAGGTACTGAATAAAATCAGCTGAGGCCTAAATGGCTACCTGTAGCATTGAGTTAGCCCAATCTTCAAGTGTCACATACAAGGCAAGTCATCGGAATCTGTGTTGATGAGAGGGCATTTTCCAAAGACCTGTACATGCTGCATTCAGGTACAGCTGGGACATTTAGGTTGTTGAACTATCAAAACTACTCTGAAGTTAATTGCATATGTTTTATTGTCAAGTTTTAGGACAGTTTTTTTATCTAAACAATAACATTGAATGTTTTTAAGTAGTTGTATTGTTGTATAATCTACAAAGGCAATGGCTAAGCCTGCTTATACTATTTCTGTCATTGGAAGATAAGCAAACAAAAAATAACAATATACAATCAGTTCTATTTTTTCCAGTTTTATAAACATAGTCAATTTTAGAACATAATAAAATCTGATTAATTTCAGAAATTGAAAAATACTCTCTGTTTACTGCTAATCAAAGTAAAAAAAACAACAACTATATATTTATTTGTCTCTATTGAAGCGCACATAAAACATACCCAACTGGGGGTTTTCAGTGTATTATCATCTATGTGTGTGTGTTAAAAGGTATGTAGAATCTTAATACTTAAAATGACACCCATGCATCACCAGGTATTGCTCTGATGGGTTGTTTTAAACACTATTTCTTAAAATACTAGCTAGTCAATTTGGAAAAAAATGCCAGTGCAATCAAAATCAACTTAACACACCACTGTTTTGAACAAAAACTGTAGCCATATGATGCTTGAAGCATAATGTTTGCACACTTTATATAACAATAAGGTGATCATGTTAATAAAATTCCCCTTTTCCCTCCCATTGACAGTGTATAAATATGCACATGCATATCTGCACGCAAACACACACTCTTCAATAGGGCAGACCGACTGGCTTGTTAAAAATTCATGACAGAGCCTTGACGAGGCTCATCTCCCCTCTGGGGGATATGGGGGAGGGTGAGATTAGGTGTGTGAGGAAAAATATATAACTTCCCCTCCTTTTTTTCTTTGTACCTGTATCACCATCAATAAACATGCAAACATGAAGATTTTGTGGAGCAGAAGTTCAAAGCTACGGGGTGTCCAGACTAGTGAATAACACACAAACTAATCTCTCTAAACTGGCATAACGGTTCATTACACAGTTACTGCAAGTTGACGTTTGCACCAATTGATTAGACGTCAGCTGAAAATTAATTCAGCACTCCGGTGTTTTACTTAATGGGAGTCCATAACAGCTTCTGTAGTATGTTTGATCTAACTGCTCATTAAACTGTTTTAATTTTTGTCAAAGGTCTACGCAATAATGAGTCCACTCTTTCCAAAGATTATGCTTTTTCTAAACCTTATAAGGTGGTTGTCTGGAATCATACAAAGAGACTGGTCATCTGGCCTGTGGCAGTATGGAGGGCGAGATGTTTAAAGAATAAGGTCTGAAAACAGGTATCACAGGGAGGAATAAATCTGAAGTAATAATGTGATTGACCTCAGAAATCATCAGTAATATTATTTGAAAGAATTGCTGAGCTATATTTTCATTCAATCTAGACATAATAGGAACCGAAACAATACAGGAACCAAAAATTGTGAGTACTAAACAGCATCTATACACTTTGCACTGTTGTGTATTGCAAGACCGTTCTGCTACCACAGAACACATAAACCAACGTTTGCCTGAGTAGAAGTATTGGAGAGGTGAAAACCCCACAGAGAGATATTGCTGCAAGAATCTTGCAAGTCTTATTGTCATGCCGCCAGGGCAACCCAGCAGCCCACCATGCATTTAGTGAGAAAGCAGTGCACAGCTTAAAGGATAGACAGGGAAGATGAGACAAGCTCTGCTAAACCTCACCAAGCATCTCAGGCTCCTTGTGTGTGTGTGTGTGTGTGTGTGTGTGTGTGTGTGTGTGTGTGTGTGTGTGTGTGTGTGTGTGTGTGTGCGTGCGCCAAGGCTCCACACGCCTAAAATCAATGGCCAATTCCAAGCACATCGCCCAACTCCCAGACAACAAAGTGATATTCACAAAGGTCTAAAGGATCATTAACACCCACATTCATATCTTTCCGTTCCTGATTCCAACTTGCCCAATCCAGTATTGTGTTATTCCTGAATCCTGTTAAGAGGCAGTGTAAGGAAAAAAAAAAAAAAAAAAAACAATGACAAGATATATAAAAAAAATATCAGCACCAACTCATAATCACAGTATTAATAAAGGCCTTGTTAAGAAAGATACAAATATGAAGTATTGGTTTTGGGTGTTTTGGGAACAAACTCTGGAAAAATTAGAAGATTTTCTGATAATGCATCACTTGGTGTTACAAGAAAATGAAATTAATATATGATCCTCATTAGGAGGATTAACTGTACAAACAAAACTGAAAAGAACGTTAGGACACTAAATAAAAAAGTAAGAAGAGCATTATATAAAAAGGGAGATGGAATCAATTAAAACAGTACTAAAAAAAGAGTTCAAAACACGGGTTGCAATGAACAAAGGCAAGGTAAGCTAAATTAAACAGTAAGCTAAGTTAAGTTTTTTAAGGCCAATAGCGGTCAAATATATTTTATCTGTATTTCACCCTAAAAGCAGAGCAATAGAATATATGGAAAGAAAGCATTGATCCAAAGAGGGTATGCAATATGAATTTAAAGAAAAAGAGGGAAAGCCACTGAGGAAGAGTTGGGATTTCTGCAGCTGTTGGAACCCAAGGGAGAACCCTGCTGCTACTCATGGCTTCTCTCTGAGGGCACCAAACTGTCTGATGGGAATAGTGAATCTACAGCTGCTTCATATCTAATTTATTGTTCCTTTTTTCTCTCTAATATATGCATGTAGGGAATGGATGCAAGCATCCTTTTTTTTGTCCACAGTGTACCGGGAAGTGTATCACCTCATCAAATTTCTATTTTTATTTATTTTTTAATAAAACTAATAAGGTTATATATGACTAATTCCTTAAACATACAATGTCGTTAAGACCTTAACTGATGGGTCCTAATCAAACAGCATAGGCTGTTTTTATTTATTTATTGTACATGGCACAGAAATGACAAAGTGGATGATTTCACACAAAGAAAGTTAGCAACGCCTAATAGAGGAAAATAAAAACACAGGGAAGCTGATAATATAGACGGGAAAGTCTCAGCTAACAGCCTCATACGACAGATATTTAGAACTAAACATACATACTATAGATTTAGTTGGAATGAAAAATATACATATTACTTTACAGTGTCTGTCAGGGTTAAGTCAGGTCAGGTTTAGTAACTTGTAACAACACAAATTTTGTATCTTCAGGCATAATCAATAAAAAAATACATAAAAAATGAATTGCTAAGAACATACTTTAACGCTGACACATAGAAAAAATACTTTAAGTAGTGTGAAGCAGTGACTATTAATTATGCTACATTTTATTTACAGTATTCTCATCAAGCTTTTACAATGGTAACACAAAAAATTATATGTACCACATATAATCAATAATAAATACAGATCGAAAGGGGAATAGAGATATATCAAGAAATCATCCGATGACCCGAATCAGATGGTTTTATAACTGATAAGCACTGATAGATGTCCTGCCAATTGTAAAATAAAAATGTGATAATTTCCCTATCACAAAATGCATCATGAATAAGCCCTACTGGCTTCCACTGAACTGAAAAAGTTACCAGCTCTGACAGCATACATGCAAATATTTATTAACATAATCAAAATTAATGTGTAAACTTTATCCAAACTAAGCCAGGAATCACACTATGCTGTCTGTTGGGCTGTTGTGCTTACAGTGATATTTTATGAATTTTGCTCTTTATGTTTTATAAGGGTATACATATACCTGGGTGAGCCCACCATTCCCCGAGCGACTAGTCCTTTGGAAAACTGGAAACTCAACCAAGCCCGGTTCCCTGCTCTGTCACATGTAGCACACAAGTACCTCTGTGTGCCCAGCACTTGTGCATAGCTTGTGAAAAGGCAGAGATGCTAATTTCTGTGCAAATAAACTGCACTGCACTGCCCTGATAGACTGGAGGTACATATAACTGTCAGCCTTGTTTAATTCCCTTTAAGGACTGGATGGATTGTTACTGATATTCACGAATATATTCCTACTGAAAAAGTATTTGTTAAACAAATAAACAATTGATATTCTACTGTTCTGAGGTCAGTTAAATTAGCATATTTAAAGACTATGGAATACCCAATGCTCTCATAACTAATTTACGCTCAGAGTATAAGTGTAGTGTGAAAAAACAAAGACAAAAAAAACAAAAAGAAGCATGCTTTGCCTACATCTAAGATGTGCAGTCTCAGTTGTGTATATATATATATATATATATATATATATATATATATATATATATATATATATATATATATATACAGTACATATTGCACTGTAAACACTTTTCACTGGCCAACCATAAGTCTAGGTAGAATTCCCCATCTGTTCTGCTGCCCACTGTTCACTCTTTCTTTCTCTCTTCACACATAAACAAGAATAGAAACAGAAAGATTGAGGCATATGCAGAAACCTCTTGTCTGCTTAATATGATCAGCACCGAGCAGAGATGGGAGATTGGGCAACATCTGCTCTTGAGACTGGCATAACTCTGATCAAATCATACCCTCTTCTCATTAGTGTGTTTCATCTGCAGACACACATGCACAGATGCACACACGCACGCACATACATAGTTACTAAGACACACACATCCACATGCACACATGCATGAAAACATCCCAATGTCACACCTTGTGCAGAATAATATAACACTTAAAGGGGCAACATATTAAAACATATGGTGGAATTTAAGTCTCAAATTTGCTTAACCATACAGTATGTAGAGATAAGTCAAGTCAAGTTTATTTGTATAGCACATTTCAGCAGGTTCAAGGTGCTTTACATCATTAAAACATAAAAGCGTCAAACACATTGAAGCGGTCATAAGTTGTGTGACCAGTAACAAACAGAACAACCACTAACAATAAAGACAAAAACATGATAATTTCTGACACAATTACAGTAGAAAAAGATCCATGTTAGGTTGTATTTATAGGCTCCAAAATATTAATTTAACAAGAGCAATAAGATATCTAAATTATGATTACATGACTATGCTTTTTTTTTTTTTTTTTTTTTTTTTTTTTACAATAAACTGACACTTTTTTAGGCACACCTTCCAAATAGCTACCAGGTTGAACCCTGTTTTATCTCTTACTGGCTTGGGTTCAGTCAGGGGTTGCAAGCATCCCTCAGAGTGTTTCATCCATTTTTTTCATGACTGCATCAGACAGTTGCTTCAGATTTGTACCATGCACATCTATGATATGAAGTTCCCGTTTCATCACATCCCAAAGGTGCTCTATTAAACTGAGATCCGATGAATGGGGGCCACTGGAATACAGTGAATTTATTGTCATGTTCAAGAATCCAGTTTGACAAGATTCAAGCCTCTTGATATGCTGCATTTATCCTGCTGGAAGTAACCATCAGAAGATACATCTGAAAAAAATCTAAATATTGCATAAAAGAGCAAATGTCAGGCTTTTTAAAAGTATTTGTATTCACTCAATACTTCGTTTGGCCACCTTTTGCATGGACTACTGCATCAATGCTCTGTAGCATAGAGGAGATCAGTATGTGGCACTGTGTAGGTGTAATGGAAGCCCAGATTGCTTTGATAGCTGGCTTGAGGTCATCTGCATTGTTAAGTCTGGTGTCTCTAATCTCCCTGTTGAATTGAATGAATTTAATTTAATTTAATTCACTTTATTGTCCCCCGTGGCGGAAATTACATTTCAGTGCAACCCATCAAGAGAAAGACAAACATAAGACAAACATTGGTAGACAGGTTCACTGAAGCCTTCTGCCCTTAAATTGGGGAACGTGAAGAGTTGAGGGGAAAAAAGTGCATTTCTCACACTATCTCTTGTAGACACTAGGAGAATGCAGACAAAAACCCTCAGCACAAAAAAAGCAAAATACACAGAACATTATAAGCATAACGTACACAACAAAGGCAGTGAGTCATAGAGTTGGTGTCTTTATGTTTATGTGGATGTGTGCATCTGTGTAGACCCATGATTGCCCAGTAGCCCACTCCAGCCATAGTCTCAGACGATATGTTATTAGCAGTTCAGTAGAGCACTTTGCAGGTCACAGGTGTCATTAGCGGGTGCGGGCGGGGGATAGAGCGCCTTATTTGCATAACATCCGAAAAGTTTCACATAAAACCAGCCTCCAAGGCCAGCATATGGGAACCAAATTCAATAACAAGGAAGATTGTTTTGTTTCAGGCTTGTGATTTTCTGTCAGCCTTCAAGTCTTTGCTGGTACGTCTCAGTGGCGAGTCTCAAACAGCCAAATTTGTTGGTCTTTCCACCGTAGATTGAGCTAGTAACTTCCCCGAGGTCTTTTACATTCCAACGTTGAGTTCACACCACAGCCAGTCTGTGATGCTGTGAAAGAATTGCATCCAGCTTGCGGTTTTGCTCACAAAGCATTTGAGTCTGGGTGATCACAGCTTGAGTTAATCCCTCACACATTCCCGGCAGCCTTACCAACCCCAGAACTTGCACCAAGATCTTCTGAATTTGTCGATAAATCAGGTAACTGCCAGCTCCAACAAGCAGAAATCCTGTTATCATGAATCCAATTATGTACACATTTTCCACATCCTCAATGGACAAAATAGACAGACACACCATCTTTTTACTGCCCCCGGAACCAGGGTGTATCCCGCTGCATGTCTCCCTTGCATCAGCCATGCATCTTGGCTCCATCGCTCCTGGTCTTCTCGTTGAGAAAATGTGATCAATTGTGTTGAGCGACCAGCTAACCAGATCTGTGATCTTCGATTCTGAGGATTTGTAGAAAAAGGCTCTGAGAGAGTTAAGCAGCATACAGAGAGTACACAAGCAGGAGATGTTCGGGAAGGAGAGGGCAGAAAAGTGTCCAACTTCACTGAGAGCTAGAAGAAAAATTTTGAGAACAGCCCACAGCTTTTCTATAGGTTTCAGGTCAGGGGAGTTTGTTGGACAATCAACAATAGGAACACCATGGCCATTGAATCAGGTTTTGGTACCTTTGGAAGTGTGGGCAGATGCCGAGTCCTGCTGGAAAATAAAATCAGCATTTTCATACGGCTTGTATATAAATGTTAGATTTTGTATTTATAGTTTGTGTTGATTAGAAAAAATCCACAATAAATCAAAACTTGTGCAACCATTCTTGTTTATGAAATCCTCTGAAGTTATATTGCTGTATGATCATTCACCACTAAAAAAACTTTTTTTAAGGTTTAATTGAAGGTCCAATTTTAACATTGCATTTATGCCCATGATGAATATACATAAACTCTACACCTGCACTGGACTGTGATGGCGTGACACATGGCATGTAAGCCATGTAGGCCAATAGTATGCTTTCAAGAATCCCTTCACAGAGATAAGAATTCTAGATAAGCGCATAGTTTTTCACTAAAACAGGCAGGACAATGATCAAGCATTCACTTTTAACAATCACCAAAGATTTTGGTCCATGCAGGATATTATTTTTTACAATGCCCAGATAGATGTCAAATCACCAGCTTTCTGCTAGTAACAAAGATGGTGGGTACAGCTCTTATTTTTAAATTTCCTATGGTTTTTTTGTGTGTGTTTTTTGCATTATTTTATAGTGTTTAAATTGAATAAAATTCCAAACTTTGATTAGAGGTTATTATATATTATGATTATTTTATGTTTAACAAATTAGGCACAATATAAATAGTAAGTACTTTTTTTCAAGCTGGAGCTTCATCACAATCTCATCAAAGTATAATTAAAATGCTTAATCACCAGGCTTAATTAGATGTCTTGAAATGGTAAGTCATTTTTAATATAGCTGCCTCAAGGCCATTGAATGATCAGCCTGCACCTATGCTAATATGTTTCCATCTGTTACTTCTGTCATAATTATTGAATCCTAATGATTGTAGCACACATTTTTTTAATAAAAGCTGTAAAAGCCGTGGCTCCCTGCGGATGATAATTGACAACTGCTTTCCACTGTCAGCAGCTTTGGCCATATTTATCTTTTAATTGTTAAAATTCCCATGATGCCATTTAATAAAAATGTTTAATGTAAATCTGTGTGATAAAACAAAGTCAAGGCACGTTAAGGTGACAGATACATTTTTTAACTCCAAGAGGACTGAGTCATTATTTTGATTTTGTCTAGCAATTTGATCATTTTAATTATTTTCTTGTTAGTTTTTTTCCTGAGATAAGACATATACTCTCAGTTTTGGTTCTAAAAAATCCTGATTAAGATTTGGAAACAAAATATTTGTTAGGGTATAGAAAAAGTCAGTATTTTAAAGGCCACTGCAGAAAACAAAACTGATGCATGAACACATTGTGGGGATGGCTACAAAAATGTAAAATACCTATTTACAGAATTTTTGCTTTACATTCGAGTTCTAAAAACATAAAAATATTTTCCTAAAGAAGGAAAAAAGAAATACATGTTCTTCTCTTATTGGTCAGCCCCAGAGGGATGATCTGGTACCAGTGACAGCTATGCATCTGCTCCGAAGACATTTTCACAAAGCAAGGCTTTAATAGGTACTTTAACATAATTTAAAGATATCAATTAGCCTCGTGAGACCATCCTGATCTCGCGAGCTTTCAAGGTTTCACTCGCAGATCCACAGACATATATACGATCAGATCAGTCTGGCTACTCTCCGTTAAAGAAAATTTGGAGCCGTTCACCAAACGAACGTCCAATCAGCGTTGGCTTTGAGGCGGGTTGAGGTGTGACGCAACGGGAAGCGCGTCAGTTCAGTCTAAACAACATGGCGGCTTCAGCCGATGAAACTAGCGTTAGCGTGGCTATCGAGCAAGTTTTATCGGAATTACAGAGTATTTCTTTGCTGAGCTAACGAGCCTTTACCTGCAGCAGCAAGAGTAGCTTGGCTTGTGGTTGTGTTTTCGTCGTCGGTCGTAACAGAGTGACGACGAATCTGATTGGTTCATTTGGCCCGTCTATCACCAACATAGGCCAATCAGCTAACCAGTATTTTCGCCCCTTCCCAAAATTACTTCAACGGAAGGTTTCCAGATGGATATGCGGAGCAAATCTATCTGGCGGAGTCAGGTTAGATATCAATTACCTATTTACAGGCAAAATAACAACAACTACAAAGACAAAAATTGTTTTCTTTATATGAAGTTGAAAAATATA
This sequence comes from Fundulus heteroclitus, assembly GCF_011125445.2. NCBI lineage: Eukaryota > Metazoa > Chordata > Actinopteri > Cyprinodontiformes > Fundulidae > Fundulus > Fundulus heteroclitus. The sequence goes on along the minus strand of NW_023397067.1, from coordinate 11,140 downwards.
TTTTCTCTGTTACAAGGTTTGCCACAATTGAAGCAAGAACATTTAGGATCCCTTAAAGGGTAGGCCTATTGTTTCTTCCATTAGAGAAACAAACACAGGTCAAGCAATACTGCATTCAGACCAAATGTCTTTTGAGCATTAAGGGCATCAGATTTAGATGCAAAGTCTATGGTGGACGTGCTAGGACGTGCTAGGTCCTTCAGCAATTCATGCACATTTGCATTGCGCGTTTTGAAGCTTTCTCCTCGTTCCGTGCTGCAAATTTGGTTTAACATGCGTTAAGCACCTCTACAGCAGCCAACACAAGAGTTGGAAATGTGAACTGTTGCTCTTGGACGCAGGGTGTCAACCAATCACAGAGACTGCTATGTGACATCGTGAGGGATTTTCTGACAGGAAAAATATTTTTACTGTTGATCACTGTTAACATCAAAATGCCCACTAACTTGAGACAGATGGGCAGAAACTTTCAGCTGAAATGAGGCACCAGTACTTGGTGTCCTGGTGGGAGGTGTGGACCCCAATGCCGGTCAGCAGGTTGTCATACTGGACTCGGATGAGACGTAAATAGCGCTGAAAGTGATTCTCGTTGGCACACAATTCCTGCAGTAGGTGGTGAAACTCAACAAACTCAAAACACCTCAGAATTATTTGTGAATTCAGACACGGCGCAGATCCTATTGTATTACTCAGTAAATAAACCCGAGCCACTCTCTCGATTTCATCCGCAATTTACCAAGCCTCAGACCACAGTAATCTTGTCCACTTTATTTTTTACGAAAATTATGAAAAAGATGATGCTTCAACCAAGAGAAAACTGAAATGAAGAACAAAACTCCATACTTTATTAATTTCAAACTTGATACACAATTTATTGTCAAATACATGATGATGTTGATGTAATGGAGATGGTGGTACACCCTGGGCAGGTTGCCAGTCTTATTTCTTTTGATTAAAAGGTTTTAGAATCTTTAATGACACAGCCTCTATATGGTATGCAAGCGAAATCTATCAAAACAAGATTATGTTACTGCTTTTTCTTTTCTTTTCGAAACTAAAACTTAATTTGGACTTGACGCTTGGGACTCGAGTCTCGTCAATAATTGTTCTCATGTAGTAATAATTGAAGTTGTAACCAGTAGCCAAAAATACACTCAACTCTTAACAGTATGACTATTAAATTATTGCAGTCAAGCAGAAATAAAAAGTAGTTATCAAACAAACCATAAGAGTAAAACAAAGACATTTGGTGAAAAGGCTACTCAAGTACTCGGGAGCTGTTTGCTTGTGATATCTGAATTACTTATTTTAGAAATAATGTCATTAGACACATAAGGATATAGAATTCTGGTGTTTTCCAATATTTATGTTTAAACAGTGCGAACTACTGCCAGAATGAGATATTGAGGAAACTGAATATTCTCTTGTCATCCAAATAACAAACCAGACTCAGGAAAGTAAACAACATTTGATCTGGTCTGCTTGTGTACATACAAGAAGTCTCACTTTATCATAAATTGTGTGGGCGTGTGTCTGTGCCTGCTTGCTTGAAATGTGCTGGTTTTTCACTCAGTGAAAATGTTAGTGTAGCCAAACAATGTGCCCATGTAAGAGCTTTACTTCAAAATAACATTACTGGAAGTAATATTCCCTACAAACAAAAAGTCCTTTCCATCAACACTGGCTTAGTCAAAATTTTCTCCTTTCAGGCCTAGATTTACTGTGCGGAACTACTGTGGTGCAGTGTGAAACCCTTGTTCTTGGTTCCTGAGCTAATCATATGAGAGTTCCCAGGGTTACCAAAACAGAGTTTGGTAACTCTTTATGAGTGTATGTTTGCAAAACAGCAGCAGCCAGCAAACACGGAAGCCAGTAAGAGAAGCGGACCAGAAATAGTTTCAAGAATACCTAAGAAGCCTCGGCGTCCCTCATAAAGGGCAAACAACCTAACTTGGGGTAAAACAAGGATTAATATTGGTGACTGGTTTGAAATGTGGAGAAGTATGAGAAACCTAATTAATTTCAAAACAGATGTGGAGTTGGCAAAGGTCGACATGTAAGCACCAGTTGTGTTTTTTTCACCTGATTTACAAAACAATGTGGTCTAAAAAAAACTTACTTTAACTGAATCGTCTTAACTCATTATATTGACTTTAGCTGTGCAACGTCCTTGTCTCTCTTGACTTTGGTTGACAGGTTGCCAAGTCAAAAGACTGAAAAAATTTGCAATTTCTGCAGTTGCTTTTTTTCCCTAGAGGTGGAGGAAGAGGGGGGTATTGCTAGCTCTTTTTATGTGTTGTTCCAATTTCAAACACTAGGTGCCATTATTACTTATTGCTCCTTTAACATATGACTATGAATTTGACAAAATTGATTCGTCGATTTGGCCACTAAGTTATCTGAAACAAAAAATCTGGCATAATCTTTTGGTGATGTACTGAACCCAGATAGCAACATATGTTAATTGGATTTAATGTTGAATTATGGATACAAATGTTGATTTATAGTTAAGGTCAAAGCAAGATGGTGGATCATCCATCAAACAATCATTCAATTATAGTCATTTAACCAATGTTGAAAACATATTATTGAATCAATGTTGTTTTTGGTTGAATTCTAATGGTTGAAATGGCAACATTTAATCAATGTTGACTCAACGTATGTCGTTTGTCGCACACCCAACCCCCACACCCCATTCTCCTCTGCTCCTCCTCCTTAACTGTGTTTATTGAAAAATAACTGCATTGTTTTGTACTTACGCTGCAGCGTTGCTGGTGTGTCCTTATTAATTTAAATCTGAGTGTAAATGTGGAACCATACAGTTTCTGTGTCTATTCTCAGACCTATAACCAGTATATTATTTAATATTTAGATGTGTTTTGAAACTTCAATGAAGCAGAGTGATTTGAGCAATCAGTCCATCCAAATTTATTTGACAGACTGAACTGCATTCATTTATCACATGTAGATAATTTCAGCATGGTCTTGCTCATTTTTACTCAGAGGGAAAATGTGTTTAGCTCATTAACTACTTGAGTACAAATTCTACTCTTCAAGTTCAAATAGTAAATAAGAAATCGTGCTGGATATACTCTCTATCTTACTCACTCTTATTTCTGTGTCTTTTAGCTGTTACTCAGCAGTTTGACCCAAAGCTGATTGACAAGAACTATAGTGAAACTGTCAAGAAGTGGCTTTGTTGTGTGCCAGAGGAGCAAGGAGGCATCCCAAGGAACCAAAGTGACCCAAACCCAAGTCAAATAAACCTGAATTAAACTTAGGTTACCCCATCACACACTGTTTACCTGGTTCATACAGTAAAAGGCTCAACCTCATGGACACTGTTCTTCCATGGGAGGAGTTATGTACGTTTACAGATACATGCATCTACTTACATAACTTGACACTTTAGCTTGTTCTTGCATTGTTCTCTCCAGAGTTCCCCTATAGTTCTACAAAATCTGTTATCACAAACAATATTTATCACCATATCACCTACACCTGCTGCTCAGGGATAAGTTGCTGGCTGTCTTGATCTATGACTGTTTTCCTAAATAACATTTTACATTATGCCATGCTTTTATTTTTTTAATTCTTTTTTCTGTTTTTTTTATGGCACTAGTGGCTAATTTTTCACAAAGTAGGCTGACAGGAAAGTGGGTTTGAGAGAAGGGGGAAGACATGCGGTAAAGGGCTTCAGGCTGAAATCGAACCTAGGTCAGCCGCGACGAGGACTAAGGCCTCTGTATATGGGTTATACTTACTAAGTTTCTGTTCATGCATTTTTGGAAATATGGTAATGTAAGATCATTTTGAACAAAAGCGCAGTGTTTTCAGGGGCATGGAACCTGGAGGTCACACGTCAAGCACCCAAAAGCAAGTTTGACAGTGCTGCTTAAATTTAAAAAAAAAAAAAAACAAAAGTAGTGGTCAAATCATCCTCTTCAGTGTCTAAACAAATGTTAAAATCCCCCCCTGATAACTTTATTAGAGCTTAGAACCAGATGAGATAAAAAGTCAGACAAATTAGCCAGAAATTCAGAATATGACTAAAGTGAAGGGGACAAACTGATAAACTGGAATGATACACTGCTGCACATTTACTCCCTGTCATTTAAAACTACTTGCTGCTCATGGCACTTTCACACGCAGAAGCATGCCATCTGCTCTTATAGCCTTTATGGACAGAGACTCCTGGTTCACTCAAATCAGTCTGTGCTCTGTTGATTAGTTTGTGCCCTGACAATGCAAACATTTTCCAGATTAAAATTACATTAGCCAAAAAAACAGGGTGTTAATTTGACATCTGTTTACAGTTATTGTCGACCTTACTGTCTATTTCACCAGGTGAAACTACAACAGACCTTCAGATGAGGTATACAAATATATTACTTTTTATCAAATTAGAAATTCTCTTGCTGCTTAGTCTGGGCACGCTATTTCTTCTTTAACCAAGGAAAGAAACTTGCTGGGATGGAAGTCATTTCTACAAGTTGTAAATTAGTAAATACATTTACATGGAGCTGTGCATGGATGTTTTGTGGTTTGTAATTGGTTTGGCTTTGCATTACCACTGCAGTAAAATCAATAATACATTTCTAATTGCAATTATGAACCAACAATAAAGAGGAAAAAAAAAACACATCAAAGATAAAGCAGGAAGAGATGTTTTCAATGTTTACTAGGCTTCTAAGATCATATGAATACAAGTCATTTTCTCCCTAAGTCCAAGTCAAATATTAAGTCTTTGAGAGGAAGTCCGTGTCATTTCTCAAGAGGCTTGAAACTGAGACAAATCAACTTTGAAGTCTTTGTTTCTGTGATTTAGGTGCAACTTCAGTTATCTTTTTTGAAAGTGATTTTTTTTAATTTTTAATTTTGCAGTGTTGGATTTTACACTGCCAAATTTCTTTTCAATATCACTGCAAGCTGTCACTGGTTTAGCTCCATACTGCAGCATCCCCACCTGCTGAAGGAGCAAGGAGGAAGAGACCCGTATCACTCTGGGTCCACATTTCAGATGAATCACGCATGTGCATAGCTGACGCTCATCTCACTCTGGTTTACAAAGCGGGATTTAAATCTAATAATTACTTTGAACCATAGCTCTCTGCTTGAAGAGAGACAGTAGTCACGCAATTAAAACAAACCTAAATATGGCTCAATCTGTCTGTCACTCTTTTGGTTAAATTATTTTAACAAAAAAAATGTATAGTGTGGGTTTGGGCAAAGCATGCAAACTAATTAAATTGCTTCATAAAGTTAATTTGTAGTTCTAGAGATGTTTAGAGTGTTTTTGTACTCCTACCTTTTTCGCTTGCCAACGTTGATGTTTGTCTCCCCTTTACCCTGGATCTCATGTTCAAACATGCAAATCAGGTGATGACATCATCTAGCTACTTCTAGTGACTTTTTGGACAGCCAATAGCGACTCTCCTTGCTGAGTAGTTGGCAACACTGTGTTTAACTGCTCATTTGAGTTCTACATTTTTTCTGTTCTTCATTCTATTTAAGAAGCTTAATCTTCTTAAATAAATTTTTTTTTTAAATTTTAAAAAATGAAGCTTAATCTTGTTTATCTGTGATGCATCTATCGATCACAGATATTTTGTATCACATTGATTACACAGGAGAAATCTCTGTTTGGAAAGACTTAGATATAGGTGAAAACGGTAAACGCGGCTAATCTGTGACACAGTATGTCAACAGCCCTTCCAAATGCAGTTATCCATGGCAACACAGACCATGTTGGGTTGAGGAAAAAAGGGAAACTTAACAATTGCTTGCAAAACTAATTAAGTATAAAGGCAGCATTTGCTAAAATAACGTTTTTTAATTGATTTTTTAAGCTAAAGTTCTATACTACAGTCGACTATTTCAAGTCACAACAATTCCACAATAAAAAGAACAAAACTGTCATCTTTAGAAAAAAAAGCCAATATTTTGATTGCATGCGTCATGGAGAAACCAACCATCACATACAATTAACAGGCAGAATGTGCATTTTATACAGATAAAATCATTGTAATGAAGATCTTGCATTCTGCACTACACTATCTTATTTGGGCTTAACAATAACTTTAATACTTTATTACAAATATTGAAATAAAGAAATTGCCTTTGAGATCCTTATGTAGCTTATGCCACAGTTTTCATGGTGAAACATTTAATGAAGCACTTTCTCTCAATGTTGTGCAGCCAAGCACACATTAATAATGCATGTTACATTCTGCCACACGCTTATTTATGGAAGTATGAGTAGACAAGCAAACCCAGTTGTTTTTACACACCTGTGATAACTGTGGTCTCTAAAACGTATTCATCCTGCATAGACTGGGATTAGTGAAATACAGAAATTGAAAACAATTCAAGTGGAACTTGCTTGATTGAAACTACCTAATGTTTTGAAGTTGGTAGTCCTCTCTGACTTTATTTCAAAGGTAGAGAACCCTAAAGAAAGTCCCACTTCTAATATGAGTTATCTTCCTGTGATTAGAAGATTATAGTCAAAACACTAAATAGATTAGTCAACAAAAATGACCTCTTATCAAACCAAAATCATAAGGAAAAAGTCACTTGCATCCAATAACTTAAATCCTTCTTTATTCTTTGTTGTCATTATTTAACCATCCTATGCAACCATAGCTGCCTCTGTCCATCCAGCTATCTATGCTGCCTGTGTAGTATATGCCTGTGTTATTCAAATCATGTTTGTCATTTACCTTCCCATCTACAGGCGTCAGCACAGAGAATCCAATACTTGTTTCAAGGTTACTTGCTAGAGAGAATGAAGCAAAAAGGTTGTTGATTAACAGTGTGCGTGATCAATGTTTCAGTGTTAGATTTGGAGTCAGTAATCAGGCAAACAAATGCCCCACTAACCATGAATCCATAATAACACTTTACACCTAAAAACACACAATGTAACTTGTCCTTAGAAGTATTGTTTCCTACACTAATGTAAACCTATACTCTTTCACTTATGGATGTAATGGCACCAGTGCTTAAATGAAATATTTAAAACACCAGGGTATTTACTGAGGAAACAGAGACGAGACAAGACAGAGATGTGTTTATGAATGCTCATAAACACTTTGTTCCATCACTAATCAGACAATTACCATGAGACCTTATAAAGCCAAGGTATGAGGTGTTGTCAACTCCCTCTGGGTTTATAAAAACAGCTTTAATTCATGACAAAGATTTGCATCGCTGACCTACTTCTGAGAGGGAAAAGGGGATGGAGAGGGAAAAAAGAAGCTCCCCAGGGTTAAAAGCTTTCATTATTGCATCCCCTGCTCCTTAAAAATAATAAGATGCACCTCAGTTTCTGAATTCTGCTCTTTAACATTTCCCAACTGCCCTTCAGTCTGTCTCCATATGTTATTAGCTGCTTTGTTGCAAAATAAAATCTGCTGGCTTTAAAATGTGCACAGTTATATCAGCTGATTGAAATAAGGCAATTTAGTTTATTTTCAGAACGTTTCATTCAACACATAAAAACACTGTTATGAACTGTTCTGAATAGGTTGTGATATTGCCAAGGAGTCATACTCACCCCCTTAGAAATGTAAACTTAATTGGGGTTCAGAGAAGAAAAAACGTGTAACATTGTTAGCATTTGTTTTTTACAAAATTATAATTAATTTAAACATTAAGTCATTTTACTATGAAGAACTGAAAGTGTCTTTGCATCTTAATACTACATACCACAATATATTTTGCACTAGTCAGGGATTAGAGGCTTTCTTTCTCCTCCCTCTAAATTGGAGAATTTGCATGTTAATTGCATGGCAAAAAAAAAGTTTATGTCTGAGTGTCCATGTCACATAGAAACACAAACTAATTTGGATTAAGATGCCAACTACATAGGAAAACAGAGGCATGTTTACCATGACCCTTAAAAAAACAAGGTAGAAATTGGTGTAGATTTGAAAATGAAATTTGTGTTTAACCTTTCTGAATGAAATAGTCCATCTTTTAAATTAAAGAGTGAAACAGATCAATCAATTCTGCACAGCAAATGAGTGCATAGCAATGCAGGGGGCAAAGACAACACAGTTGAAAATACTGAAATAATCCTCATTTTGTTTCTGGGATATCTTTATTTAGATGTCCACTTTTATTTTCCTCAACAATTAAAAAAAAAACACTTACGTAACAACTGTGACTATCTTACATGTTTCACATTCATCTCTTTGGTGTATGAAAGGAAAAGATGGAACATTTCTCTCTGCTCCAGCACTTATTAACAAAGAGGTTGTCCTGCACAGTGTCAGCATCACATAAACTTGCAAACTGGCAGTCGGTTCTCCTGCTTGCAATGAGTCCTACCTCCAAGGCAGCAGACCTCTTCCGCAACAGCTGTTCTATGTTCCTGGCTGCTCTGGCCACCAGCTCTTCTGCGTCATTTTGCTCTACAGAATAGAGATGCTTGTTTCTCAGAAAAATCTAGACAAGAAGACAAAGCAGACACCAAACAGAATACACAATCAGATATGGGAATTGCTTTTATATTAGTCTTTTCATCAGATTCTTGAATTATGTATTATTATGCTTTTAAATGAAGAATTAAATAATAATAAAATTACTATTATTGTCGTAATGTTTTGTCACTGACAGTGCCTTCCTAAGCATTTGGTTTCCACACATTTTACCTGAGTGAGGCTCTTCCCAGCCGTGGCTGTGTCTGCCAAGGTGACGAGCTCCTTCTGCATTTGATCAACCCATTCCTTAATCCTATGGGACAAAGTGAAACGTTGAATCAATCTTGTTACTGAAACGTTGCCAGTGTAGAAGAGACGTCAAAAGCATTTCAAGGCACAATCAAACTGTCATTCATTCCATCTTGTAATCACCATCCGGTCACAAGAAAATAAACAGCAGCAAAAACATTCCTTCCTGCAGGTCAAGCAGAGTGTCATCCAATCTAGCATGAATGACCCAGGAACAAGTACAAAGTCCTTTGACAAACACGTGTCACTGGCTACCTACCATTGTATTTTCTATCAAGGAGTTCAAACATAATGTCAAATAAGCAGGCAAGTGTCAGCTATCAGGTAGAAGTTATGTGTGTAGACAGGTGAGAGATGGGAAATAGTCAGGATCAACATGGCCCTCTGACTCTCAAAAGGCCTCAGCCCAGTTTTAGCTTCCTGATAACAACAACGTACATCATACGGAATTATATGTTGTTGTTTTTGTTGTGGTTGTTTTGATATGGTGTATAGTAATTTGTCAAAATACAATATTCTCACTATACAGGCGCATCTCAAGTAAATCAAAATAAAAAGAAAACGATTATTTATGTTTTATTCCAATTATCAATTTAAAAGAATAAGGGAATCAGACTGTTGCTTAATGTTCAAGAGTTCTCTTTTCCGTATTCAATTCAATTCTGCATTTCATTTGGAAACAAGGTGCCAGAGGATGAAGAAAAGAGAGGAGTTCCTTAAAGTTGTTTGAGGTGGAGTGTGAAGCTTCCAGAGATTTTAATGATTTAGAAGTCATGTGATCTACCAGTGTGGCACTATTTTTGTATTAAGTCCAAAGTTAGTGAAGCCATCTACCTAGACATTTGGACTTCTATATGCGTCCCTGTGCTGACAAATGTGATAATTAATTCATACAATTGGACTTGCCATATGTTCTAACTGTCAAATGCACCAATAATAATTCAATTTAATGATGATGGTATCATTCTACAGAATTGCCCAGCAAAGTGGCCTGACAAAAAAAGCATAGACAGTCTCTGGTGTTTCTTCAAGAGGAAGATGAAAAACACCAGACCTAACAACGCACACAAGTAGTAGGTCACCGTTAAAAAAGATTGGAATTATCTAACCCCTCAGCAGTGACGCAGATTGCTTGTATAGTCTACCATAGATGCAGTAACTCATGTAAAAGGAGACACAACCAAGTATTGGAGTGGTTGTACCGTACAGTGATAAGATAAGATGGACTTTATTGAGCTCACAGTGAAAAAATTAACTTGTCACATCGGCTCAATAATCAAAAAAAGGTGTCAAAAGGAGGAAAAGGTGCATGGGGTATATACAGTGCGTCTACATATATACAGTGGATCTGGAAAAAAAAAAAATAATAAAGCAGGGATTTAAGATGACCTATGTACGTTTAGGTGATTTATATACATATGGATTTGACGTTGTACATTAAAGTGGTACCAGGTAAAGAACAACAGTGAGGTAGTGAGATAGCTATAACAGCTGAAGTCTCTTATTTAACAGGATTATTGCACAGGTTATTGCACAGGGTATTGAATAATAATTGCACATTAGTTATTGCACAAGCTATTACAGTTCTATTGCAGCATTGTAAAGTCTGATGGCAGCATGGATGAGTGACCTCGGTAGCGCTCCTTTTTGCAAACAGGGTGTATAAGTCTTTCGCTAAAGGAGGTGTTCAGTTCCTCTACAGTCTGGTGCAGGGGGTGAAAGGTGTTGTCCATGATGAATGAAAGCTTGGACAACACTCTCCTCTCAGCCACTTCCTCCACCAAGTCCAGAGTGCAGCCCAGGACAGAAGTGGCCCTTCTCACCAGCTTATTCAGCCCCTTTCTGTCCCGCTCTGCGTTGCCTGGGGCCCAGCAGATGACAGCGTAGAGGAGGGCTGAGGCTACCACAGAGTCATAGACGTTTTAAGGAGGGGCCTCCTTACTCCATAAGACCTCAGCCTCCTCACGAGGTGGAGGCGGCTCTGGTCCTTCTTGTATAGGGCTTCGGTGTTATGAGTCCAGTCCAGTTTATTATTGACGTGAACACCCAGGTGTTTGAAAACTCTCCACATTTCTATGTCCTGCCCCTGGATATTCATGGGGGAGTGAGGTGGGGGCTTCACCTGAAGTTGATCACCATTTCCTTGGTCTTACTAGTGTTTAGACACAGTGGAGGCTGTTAATCTTGTTTTTAATCACCCCAAGCTTAAATCGTAAAATTAATGAGAAGGAAACACTTTAATATGAAATTGATTTAATACTATCACTTTTTTATGTAATGAATCTATGTAATCCAGTACTTTTCATACTTTGAACTGAATTAGAAAAAAAACTAAATGGCTTTTCAATAATACTTTAATTCATAGCCTTTCACCTGCATGTATGCCATACAATAATCAGCCACAA